>NC_069505.1:574226027-574338527 GCF_027579735.1 Bombina bombina | reverse complement strand
ACACAGATTACATGAATAAACATGCTACACTGTATAATTACTTCAGAGTACATATACATTAATAAACATGCTACACTGTATAATTACTTCAGAGTACATATACATTAATAAACATGCTGCACTGTATAATTACTTCAGACTACATATACATTAATAAACATGCTACAATGTATAATTACTTCAGAGTACATATACATTAATAAACATGCTACACTGTAAATTAATGCAATGTAGTCCATTAATTATACAGTGCAGCGTGTTTATTAATGTATATGTAGTCTGCAGTAATTATACAGTGCAGCATGTTTATTAATGTAGATGTAGTCTGCAGTAATTATACAGTGCAGCATGTTTATTAATGTATATGTAGTCTGCAGTAATTATACAGTGCAGCATGTTTATTAATGTATATGTAGTCTGCAGTAATTATACAGTGCAGCATGTTTATTAATGTATTTGTAGTCTGCAGTAATTTTACAGTGCAGCATGTTTATTAATGTATATGTAGTCTGCAGTAATTATACAGTGCAGCATGTTTATTAATGTATATGTAGTCTGCCGTAATTATACAGTGCAGCATGTTTATTAATGTATATGTAGTCTGCATTAATTATACAGTGCAGCATGTTTATTAATGTATATGTAGTCTGCAGTAATTTTACAGTACAGCATGTTTATTAATGTATATGTAGTCTGCATTAATTATACAGTGCAGCATGTTTATTAATGTATATGTAGTCTGCAGTAATTATAAAGTGCAGCATGTTTATTAATGTATATGTAGTCTGCATTAATTATACAGTGCAGCATGTTTATTAATGTATATGTAGTCTGCATTAATTATAGAGTGCAGCATGTTTATTAATGTATATGTAGTCTGCATTAATTATACAGTGCAGCATGTTTATTAATGTATATGTAGTCTGCAGTAATTTTACAGTACAGCATGTTTATTAATGTATATGTAGTCTGCATTAATTATACAGTGCAGCATGTTTATTAATGTATATGTAGTCTGCATTAATTATACAGTGCAGCGTGTTTATTAATGTATATGTAGTCTTCAGTAATTATACAGTGCAGCATGTTTATTAATGTATATGTAGTCTGCAGTAAATATACAGTGCAGCATGTTTATTAATGTATATGTAGTCTGCAGTAATTATACAGTGCAGCATGTTTATTAATGTATATGTAGTCTGCAGTAATTATACAGAACAGCATGTTTATTAATGTATATGTAGTCTGCATTAATTATACAGTGCAGCATGTTTATTCATGTATATGTAGTCTGCAGTAATTATACAGTGCAGCATGTTTATTAATGTATATGTAGTCTGCAGTAATTATACAGTGCAGCATGTTTATTATTGTATATGTAGTCTGCAGTAATTATACAGTGCAGCATGTTTATTAATGTATATGTAGTCTGCAGTAATTATACAGTGCAGCATGTTTATTATTGTATATGTAGTCTGCAGTAATTATACAGTGCAGCATGTTTATTAATGTATATGTAGTCTGCAGTAATTATACAGTGCAACATGTTTATTAACGTATATGTAGTCTGCATTAATTATACAGTGCAGCATGTTTATTAATGTATATGTAGTCTGCAGTAATTATACAGTGCAGCATATAGGCTCGAAAGCCTACTACCAATTAAGCATATTAGGTGATGTGCATCTCTGTAATGAGAAGGGGTGTGGTCTAATGATATCAACACCCTATATCAGTTGTGCATAATTATTAGGCAACTTCCTTTCCTTTGGCAAAATGGGTCAAAAGAAGGACTTGACAGGCTCAGAAAAGTAAAAAATAGTGAGATATCTTGCAGATGGATGTTGCACTCTTAAAATTGCAAAGCTTCTGAAGCGTGATCATCGAACAATCAAGCGTTTCATTCAAAATAGTCAACAGGGTCGCAAGAAGCGTGTGGAAAAACCAAGGCGCAAAATAACTGCCCATGAACTGAGAAAAGTCAAGCGTGCAGCTGCCAAGATGCCACTTGCCACCAGTTTGGCCATATTTCAGAGCTGCAACATCACTGGAGTGCCCAAAAGCACAAGGTGTGCAATACTCAGAGACATGGCCAAGGTAAGAAAGGCTGAAAGACGACCACCACTGAACAAGACACACAAGCTGAAACGTCAAGACTGGGCCAAGAAATATCTCAAGACTGATTTTTCTAAGGTTTTATGGACTGATGAAATGAGAGTGAGTCTTGATGGGCCAGATGGATGGGCCCGTGGCTGGATTGGTAAAGGGCAGAGAGCTCCAGTCCGACTCAGACGCCAGCAAGGTGGAGGTGGAGTACTGGTTTGGGCTGGTATCATCAAAGATGAGCTTGTGGGGCCTTTTCGGATTGAGGATAGAGTCAAGCTCAACTCCCAGTCCTACTGCCAGTTTCTGGAAGACACCTTCTTCAAGCAGTGGTACAGGAAGAAGTCTGCATCCTTCAAGAAAAACATGATTTTCATGCAGGACAATGCTCCATCACACGCGTCCAAGTACTCCACAGCGTGGCTGGCAAGAAAGGGTATAAAAGAAGAAAATCTAATGACATGGCCTCCTTGTTCACCTGATCTGAACCCCATTGAGAACCTGTGGTCCATCATCAAATGTGAGATTTACAAGGAGGGAAAACAGTACACCTCTCTGAACAGTGTCTGGTAGGCTGTGGTTGCTGCTGCACGCAATGTTGATGGTGAACAGATCAAAACACTGACAGAATCCATAGATGGCAGGCTTTTGAGTGTCCTTGCAAAGAAAGGTGGCTATATTGGTCACTGATTTGTTTTTGTTTTGTTTTTGAATGTCAGAAATGTATATTTGTGAATGTTGAGATGTTATATTGGTTTCACTGGTAAAAATAAATAATTGAAATGGGTATATATTTGTTTTTTGTTAAGTTGCCTAATAATTATGCACAGTAATAGTCACCTGCACACACAGATATCCCCCTAAAATAGCTATAACTAAAAACAAACTAAAAACTACTTCCAAAAATATTCAGCTTTGATATTAATGAGTTTTTTGGGTTCATTGAGAACATGGTTGTTGTTCAATAATAAAATTAATCCTCAAAAATACAACTTGCCTAATAATTCTGCACTCCCTGTATATAGTCTGCATTAATTATACAGTGCAGCATGTTTATTAATGTATATGTAGTCTGCAGTAATTATACAGTGCAGCATGTTTATTAATGTATATGTAGTCTGCAGTAATTATACAAGGCAGCATGTTTATTAATGTATATGTAGCGTCTGCATTAATCATACAGTGCAGCATGTTTATTAATTTATATGTAGTCTGCATTAATTATACAGTGCAACATGTTTATTAATAATGTATATGTAGTCTGCATTAATTATACAGTGCAGCATGTTTATTAATGTATATGTAGTCTGCAGTAATAATACAGTGCAGCATGTTTATTAATGTATATGTAGTCTGCAGTAATTATACAGTGCAGCATGTTTATTAATGTATATGTAGTCTGCATTAATTATACAGTGCATCATGTTTATTAATGTATATGTAGTCTGCAATAACTATACAGTGCAACATATTTATTAATGTATTTTTAGTTTGCATTAATTATACAGTGCAGCGTGTTTATTAATGTGTATGTAGTCTGCATTAATTATACAGTGCAGCATGTTTATTAATGTATATGTAGTCTGCAGTAATTATACAGTGCAGCATGTTTATTAATGTATATGTAGTCTGCAGTAATTATACAGTGCAGCATGTTTATTAATGTATATGTAGTCTGCAGTAATTATACAGTGCAGCATGTTTATTAATGTATATGTGGTCTGCAGTAATTATACAGTGCAGCATGTTTATTAATGTATATGTAGTCTGCATTAATTATACAGTGCAGCATGTTTATTAATGTATATGTAGTCTGCAGTAATTTTACAGTACAGCATGTTTATTAATGTATATGTAGTCTGCATTAATTATACAGTGCAGCATGTTTATTAATGTATATGTAGTCTGCATTAATTATACAGTGCAGCGTGTTTATTAATGTATATGTAGTCTGCAGTAATTATACAGTGCAGCATGTTTATTAATGTATATGTAGTCTGCAGTAATTATACAGTGCAGCATGTTTATTAATGTATATGTAGTCTGCAGTAATTATACACTGCAGCATGTTTATTAATGTATATGTAGTCTGCAGTAATTATACAGTGCAGCATGTTTATTAATGTATATGTAGTCTGCATTAATTATACAGTGCAGCATGTTTATTAATGTATATGTAGTCTGCAGTAATTTTACAGTACAGCATGTTTATTAATGTATATGTAGTCTGCATTAATTATACAGTGCAGCATGTTTATTAATGTATATGTAGTCTGCATTAATTATACAGTGCAGCGTGTTTATTAATGTATATGTTGTCTGCAGTAATTATACAGTGCAGCATGTTTATTAATGTATATGTAGTCTGCAGTAATTATACAGTGCAGCATGTTTATTAATGTATATGTAGTCTGCAGTAATTATACAGTGCAGCATGTTTATTAATGTATATGTAGTCTGCAGTAATTATACAGTGCAGCATGTTTATTAATGTATATATAGTCTGCATTAATTATACAGTGCAGCATGTTTATTAATGTATATGTAGTCTGCATTAATTATACAGTGCAGCATGTTTATTAATGTATATGTAGTCTGCAGTAATTTTACAGTACAGCATGTTTATTAATGTATATGTAGTCTGCATTAATTATACAGTGCAGCATGTTTATTAATGTATATGTAGTCTGCATTAATTATACAGTGCAGCGTGTTTATTAATGTATATGTTGTCTGCAGTAATTATACAGTGCAGCATGTTTATTAATGTATATGTAGTCTGCAGTAATTATACAGTGCAGCATGTTTATTAATGTATATGTAGTCTGCAGTAATTATACAGTGCAGCATGTTTATTAATGTATATGTAGTCTGCAGTAATTATACAGAACAGCGGCCTAGATTTGGAGTTCGGCGGTAGCCGTCAAAACCAGCGTTAGAGGCTCCTAACGCTGGTTTTGGCCGCCCGCTGGTATTTGGAGTCAGTGATTAAAGGGTCTAACGCTCACTTTTCAGCCGCGACTTTTCCATACCGCAGATCCCCCTACGCCATTTGCGTATCCTATATTTTCAATGGGATCTTTCTAACGCTGGTATTTAGAGTCGTTTCTGAAGTGAGCGTTAGAGCTCTAACGACAAGATTCCAGCCGCCTGAAAATAGCAGGAGTTAAGAGCTTTCTGGCTAACGCCGGTTCATAAAGCTCTTAACTACTGTACCCTAAAGTACACTAACACCCATAAACTACCTATGTACCCCTAAACCGAGGTCCCCCCACACCGCCGCCACTCGATTAAAATTTTTAACCCCTAATCTGCCGACCGCCACCTACGTTATATTTATGTACCCCTAATCTGCTGCCCCTAACCCCGCCGACCCCTGTATTACATTTATTAAACCCTAACTTGCCCCCCACAACGTCGCCGCCAGCTACTTAAAATAATTAACCCCTAATCTTCCGACCGCAAATCGCCGCCACCTACGTTCTCCCTATGTACCCCTAATCTGCTACCCCTAACACCGCCGACCCCTATATTATATTTATTAACCCCTAATCTGCCCCCCTCAACGTCGCCGACACCTGCCTACACTTATTAACCCCTAATCTGCCGAGCGGACCTGAGCGCTACTATAATAAAGTTATTAACCCCTAATCCGCCTCACTAACCCTATCATAAATAGTATTAACCCCTAATCTGCCCTCCCTAACATCGCCGACACCTAACTTCAATTATTAACCCCTAATCTGCCGACCGGAGCTCACCGCTATTCTAATAAATGTATTAACCCCTAAAGCTAAGTCTAACCCTAACACTAACACCCCCCTAACTTAAATATAATTTTTATCTAACGAAATAAATTAACTCTTATTAAATAACTTATTTCTATTTAAAGCTAAATACTTACCTGTAAAATAAATCCTAATATAGCTACAATATAAATTATAATTATATTATAGCTATTTTAGGATTAATATTTATTTTACAGGTAACTTTGTAATTATTTTAACCAGGTACAATAGCTATTAAATAGTTAAGAACTATTTAATAGTTACCTAGTTAAAATAATAACAAATTTACCTGTAAAATAAATCCTAACCTAAGTTATAATTAAACCTAACACTACCCTATCAATAAAATAATTAAATAAACTACCTACAATTACCTACAATTAACCTAACACTACACTATCAATAAATTAATTAAACACAATTCCTACAAATAAATACAATTAAATAAACTAGCTAAAGTACAAAAAATAAAAAAGAACTAAGTTACAGAAAATAAAAAAATATTTACAAACATAAGAAAAATATTACAACAATTTTAAACTAATTACACCTACTCTAAGCCCCCTAATAAAATAACAAAGCCCCCCAAAATAAAAAATTCCCTACCCTATTCTAAATTAAAAAAGTTACAAGCTCTTTTACCTTACCAGCCCTGAACAGGGCCCTTTGCGGGGCATGCCCCAAGAATTTCAGCTCTTTTGCCTGTAAAAAAAAACATACAATACCCCCCCCCAACATTACAACCCACCACCCACATACCCCTAATCTAACCCAAACCCCCCTTAAATAAACCTAACACTAAGCCCCTGAAGATCTTCCTACCTTGTCTTCACCATCCAGGTATCACCGATCCGTCCTGGCTCCAAGATCTTCATCCAACCCAAGCGGGGGTTGGCGATCCATAATCCGGTCCAGAAGAGGCTCCAAAGTCTTCCTCCTATCCGGCAAGAAGAGGACATCCGGACCGGCAAACATCTTCTCCAAGCGGCATCTGCGATCTTCTTCCATCCGGAGCGAAGCGGCAGGATCCTGAAGACATCCAGCGCGGAACATCCATCCGGACCGACGAATGACTGTTCCTTTAAGGGACGTCATCCAAGATGGCGTCCCTCGAATTCCGATTGGCTGATAGGATTCTATCAGCCAATCGGAATTAAGGTAGGAATTTTCTGATTGGCTGATGGAATCAGCCAATCAGAATCAAGTTCAATCCGATTGGCTGATCCAATCAGCCAATCAGATTGAGCTTGCATTCTATTGGCTGTTCCGATCAGCCAATAGAATGCGAGCTCAATCTGATTGGCTGATTGGATCGGCCAATCGGATTGAACTAGATTCTGATTGGCTGATTCCATCAGCCAATCAGAAAATTCCTACCTTAATTCCGATTGGCTGATAGAATCCTATCAGCCAATCGGAATTCGAGGGACGCCATCTTGGATGACGTCCCTTAAAGGAACAGTCATTCGTCGTTCAGTCGTCGGTCCGGATGGATGTTCCGCGCTGGATGTCTTCAGGATCCTGCCGCTTCGCTCCGGATGGAAGAAGATCGAAGATGCCGCTTGGAGAAGATGTTTGCCGGTCCGGATGTCCTCTTCTTGCCGGATAGGAGGAAGACTTTGGAGCCTCTTCTGGACCGGATTATGGATCGCCAACCCCCGCTTGGGTTGGATGAAGATCTTGGAGCCAGGACGGATCGGTGATACCTGGATGGTGAAGACAAGGTAGGAAGATCTTCAGGGGCTTAGTGTTAGGTTTATTTAAGGGGGGTTTGGGTTAGATTAGGGGTATGTGGGTGGTGGGTTGTAATGTTGGGGGGGGGGTATTGTATGTTTTTTTTTACAGGCAAAAGAGCTGAAATTCTTGGGGCATGCCCCGCACAGGGCCCTGTTCAGGGCTGGTAAGGTAAAAGAGCTTGTAACTTTTTTAATTTAGAATAGGGTAGGGAATTTTTTATTTTGGGGGGCTTTGTTATTTTATTAGGGGGCTTAGATTAGGTGTAATTAGTTTAAAATTGTTGTAATATTTTTCTTATGTTTGTAAATATTTTTTTATTTTCTGTAACTTAGTTCTTTTTTATTTTTTGTACTTTAGCTAGTTTATTTAATTGTATTTATTTGTAGGAATTGTGTTTAATTAATTTATTGATAGTGTAGTGTTAGGTTAATTGTAGGTAATTGTAGGTAGTTTATTTAATTATTTTATTGATAGGGTAGTGTTAGGTTTAATTATAACTTAGGTTAGGATTTATTTTACAGGTAAATTTGTTATTATTTTAACTAGGTAACTATTAAATAGTTCTTAACTATTTAATAGCTATTGTACCTGGTTAAAATAAATACAAAGTTGCCTGTAAAATAAATATTAATCCTAAAATAGCTATAATATAATTATAATTTATATTGTAGCTATATTAGGATTTATTTTACAGGTAAGTATTTAGCTTTAAATAGAAATAAGTTATTTAATAAGAGTTAATTTATTTCGTTAGATAAATATTATATTTAACTTAGGGGGGTGTTAGTGTTAGGGTTAGACTTAGCTTTAGGGGTTAATCCATTTATTAGAATAGCGGTGAGCTCCGATCGGAAGATTAGGGGTTAATAATTGAAGTTAGGTGTCGGCGATGTTAGGGAGGGCAGATTAGGGGTTAATACTATTTATGATAGGGTTAGTGAGGCGGATTAGGGGTTAATAACTTTATTATAGTAGCGCTCAGGTCCGCTCGGCAGATTAGGGGTTAATAAGTGTAGGCAGGTGTCGGCGACGTTGTGGGGGGCAGGTTAGGGGTTAATAAATATAATATAGGGGTCGGCGGTGTTAGGGGTAGCAGATTAGGGGTACATAGGGATAACGTAGGTGGCGGCGGTTTACGGAGCGGCAGATTAGGGGTTTAAAAAAATATGCAGGGGTCAGCGATAGCGGGGGTGGCAGATTAGGGGTTAATAAGCATAAGGTTAGGGGTGTTTAGACTCGGGGTACATGTTAGAGTGTTAGGTGCAGACGTAGGAAGTGTTTCCCCATAGGAAACAATGGGGCAGCGTTAGGAGCTGAACGCTGCTTTTTTGCAGGTGTTAGGTTTTTTTTCAGCTCAAACAGCCCCATTGTTTCCTATGGGGGAATCGTGCACGAGCACGTTTTTGAGGCCGGCCGCGTCCGTAAGCAACTCTGGTATCGAGAGTTGCATTTGCGGTAAAAATGCTCTACGCTCCTTTTTTGGAGCCTAACGCAGCATTTGATTAAACTCTCGATACCAGAGTTAAATTTATGGTGCGGCCAGAAAAAAGCCCGCGGAGCGTTAGCAGCCCTTTTACCGCCGAACTCCAAATCTAGGCCAGCATGTTTATTAATGTATATGTAGTCTGCAGTAATTATACAGTGCAGCATGTTTATTCATGTATATGTAGTCTGCAGTAATTATACAGTGCAGCATGTTTATTAATGTATATGTAGCCTGCAGTAATTATACAGTGCAGCATGTTTATGAATGTATATGTAGTCTGCAGTAATTATACAGTGCAGCATGTTTATTCATGTATATGTAGTCTGCAGTAATTATACAGTGCAGCATGTTTATTAATGTATATGTAGCCTGCAGTAATCATACAGTGCAGCATGTTTATTAATGTATATGTAGCCTGCAGTAATTATACAGTGCAGCATGTTTATTATTGTATATGTAGTCTGCAGTAATTATACAATGCAGCATGTTTATTAATGTATATGTAGTCTGCAGTAATTATACAGTGCAACGTTTATTAATGTATATGTAGTCTGCATTAATTATACAGTGCAGCATGTTTATTAATGTATATGTAGTCTGCAGTAATTATACAGTGCAGCATGTTTATTAATGTATATATAGTCTGCATTAATTATACAGTGCAGCATGTTTATTAATGTATATGTAGTCTGCAGTAATTATACAGTGCAGCATGTTTATTAATGTATATGTAGCGTCTGCATTAATCATACAGTGCAGCATGTTTATTAATGTATATGTAGTCTGCATTAATTATACAGTGCAGCATGTTTATTAATGTATATGTAGCGTCTGCATTAATCATACAGTGCAGCATGTTTATTAATTTATATGTAGTCTGCATTAATTATACAGTGCAACATGTTTATTAATGTATATGTAGTCTGCATTAATTATACAGTGCAGCATGTTTATTAATGTATATGTAGTCTGCAGTAATAATACAGTGCAGCATGTTTATTAATGTATATGTAGTCTGCAGTAATTATACAGTGCAGCATGTTTATTAATGTATATGTAGTCTGCATTAATTATACAGTGCATCATGTTTATTAATGTATATGTAGTCTGCAATAACTATACAGTGCAACATATTTATTAATGTTTTTTTAGTTTGCATTAATTATACAGTGCAGCGTGTTTATTAATGTATATGTAGTCTGCAGTAATTATACAGTGCAGCATGTTTATTAATGTATATATAGTCTGCATTAATTATACAGTGCAGCATGTTTATTAATGTATATGTAGTCTGCAGTAATAATACAGTGCAGCATGTTTATTAATGTATATGTAGTCTGCAGTAATTATACAGTGCAGCATGTTTATTAATGTATATGTAGTCTGCATTAATTATACAGTGCATCATGTTTATTAATGTATATGTAGTCTGCAATAACTATACAGTGCAACATATTTATTAATGTTTTTTTAGTTTGCATTAATTATACAGTGCAGCGTGTTTATTAATGTATATGTAGTCTGCAGTAATTATACAGTGCAGCATGTTTATTAATGTATATATAGTCTGCATTAATTATACAGTGCAGCATGTTTATTAATGTATATGTAGTCTGCAGTAATTATACAGTGCAGCATGTTTATTAATGTATATGTAGTCTGCAGTAATTATACAGTGCAGCATGTTTATTAATGTATATGTGGTCTGCAGTAATTATACAGTGCAGCATGTTTATTAATGTATATGTAGTCTGCATTAATTATACAGTGCAGCATGTTTATTAATGTATATTTAGCCTGAATTAATTATACAGTGCAGCATGTTTATTAATGTATATGTAGTCTGCATTAATTATACAGTGCAGCATGTTTATTAATGTATATGTAGTCTGCAGTAATTATAAAGTGCAGCATGTTTATTAATGTATATGTAGTCTGCAGTAATTATACAGTGCAGCATGTTTATTAATGTATATGTAGTCTGCATTAAATATACAGTGCAGCATGTTTATTAATGTATATGTAGTCTGCAGTAATTATACAGTGCAGCATGTTTATTAATGTATATGTAGTCTGCATTAATCATACAGTGCAGCATGTTTATTAATGTATATGTAGTCTGCAGGAATTATACAGTGCAGCATGTTTATTAATGTATATGTAGTCTGCAGTAATTATACAGTGCAGCATGTTTATTAATGTAAATGTAGTCTGCATTAATCATACAGTGCAGCATGTTTATTAATGTATATGTAGACTGCAGTAATTATACAGTGCAGCGTGTTTATTAATGTATATGTAGTCTGCAGTAATTATACAGTGCAGCATGTTTATTAATGTATATGTAGTCTGCATTAAATATACAGTGCAGCATGTTTATTAATGTATATGTAGTCTGCAGTAATTATACAGTGCAGCATGTTTATTAATGTATATGTGGTCTGCAGTAATTATACAGTGCAGCATGTTTATTAATGTATATGTAGTCTGCATTAATTTTATAGTGCAGCATGTTTATTAATGTATATGTAGTCTGCAGTAAGCCTGCATTAATTATACAGTGCAGCGTGTTTATTAATGTATAGTTGCCTTGCATTATCCCATAGTAGAGAATGGTATATTAGTGTATACATTTTCATTATCGTCACTATACAGCAACACTTGTCCAATAAAAGTTGTACTGGTCCCATGGTCGAAACTCGCCATTGCTGCACTGCAAGTTAATGTGATCTATTGTAAAAAAATGTAAGGGATTAATGTGCACCTTAACACGTGATAACCGGAGGCTTAGCACATTCTGCTCCCAGGACCTGCACTATACCTGCGCCTGCTGTTAGCGCAACTGGGTCCCTGGCAATAAGAGGATAGAATTAGCGTGCTCTCAGAGCAGATTAAAGGGACAGTATATACCAGTTTTCGTATAACTGCATGTAATAGACACTGCTATAAAGAATAATATGCACAGATACTGATGTAAAAATCCAGTATAAAACCTTTTATAAACTTACTTAGAAGCTCCCAATTTAGCTCTGTTGATGAGGTTAGGCTGGGACACCCATAGAAAGTGAAAAAAAGAGCCAGCAGGAATCTGTAGACATCAGTATACATCTGACACTATGGGGCTTGTTTAGGAGTCTGAAAACCATAACAATGTTATTAAAAAAATGAGCAAAACTAAACATTGTTACAGAACACCCCCAGATGAGCTATATAAATGGATCATCTACAAAACATTTAAGGTAAGTATTCTAGCTCCAGGAAAACTTTTCACCTGTAATTTTGAACATTTACATTTCTTTTATCTAAAACTAATGTAAATGTTTAACTAATCTTCAGTATTCATTTAGTTTTAAACAAAATGAATACCGAATAGTGCAGCCACTGAATATTCATGGAAACTAATATCCTCTACTATTCGGTACAAAATTTAAGAACAAACCGAAAATGTCTTTGCTGTTCGAGTTTAAAATGTATACTTATGGTGAAATGATTTGCATTTCTGATAACTTGCAGTTCATTTCAAGCTTTTTTAAAGGGGCAGTAAAGTCATAAATATACATTTATGATTTAGACAGAGCATATAATTTTAAACAACTTTCCAATTTACTTCTATTATTTAATTTGCTTCCATCTCTTGTTATCCTTTGCTGTAAGGTTTTTATCTAGGTAAGTTTAGGAGCAGCAAAGAACCTAGCTTCTCACTGCTGATTGGTGGCTGCATATATATACCTATTGTCATTGGCCTACCCATGTGTTCAAACTGCAATCAGTAGTGTATTGCTGCTCTTTCAACAAATTATACCAAGAGAATGAAGCAAATTTCATAATAGCAGACATCCCAACCTGCAACCCCCCCGCCCCAATTCAGAATTCCTCAGTGCTCTGATTATGAAATAGTTGAAAATGTTATCACAAAAAGTGAGAAAAAAAAAAAGACGAGATGAACCTTGATGAACCTTGCATGTATAAATAATATATATTGTACAGACTCCCATAATCTCTATATTGAAT
Source organism: Bombina bombina (assembly GCF_027579735.1). Classification (NCBI taxonomy): domain Eukaryota; kingdom Metazoa; phylum Chordata; class Amphibia; order Anura; family Bombinatoridae; genus Bombina; species Bombina bombina. The sequence goes on along the minus strand of NC_069505.1, from coordinate 574,325,402 downwards.
ATAGAGATTATGTGAGTCTGTACAATATAGAGATTATGGGAGTCTGCACAATATAGAGAGTATGGGAATCTGCACAATATAGAGAGTATGGGAATCTGCACAATATAAAGTTTGGGAGTCTGCACAATATAGAGAGTATGGGAGTCTGCACAATATAGAGAGTATGGGAGTCTGCACAATATAGAGAGTATGGGAATCTGCACAATATAGAGAGTATGGGAGTCTGCACAATATAAAGAGCGTGGGAATCTGCACAATATAAAGAGTATGGGAATCTGCACAATATAGAGAGTATTAGAGTCTGCACAATATAGAGAGTATGGGAGTATGCACAATATAGAGAGTATGGGAATCTGCACAATATATATTTTGGGAGTCTGCACAATATAGAGAGTATGGTTGTCTGTACAATATAGAGAGTATGGGAGTCTGCACAATATAGAGAGTATGGGAATCTGCACAATATAAAGTTTGGGAGTCTGCACAATATAGCGAGTATGGTAATCTGCACAATATAGAGAGTATGGAAATCTGCACAATATAGAGAGCATGGGAGTCTGCAAAATATAGAGAGTATGGGAATCTGCACAATATAGAGAGTATGGGAGTATGCACAATATAGAGAGTATGGGAATCTGCACAATATAAAGTTTGGAAGCCTGCCCAATATAAAGAGTATGGGAGTCTGCACAATATAGAGAGTATGGGAGTCTGCACAATATAGAGAGTATAGGAATCTGCACAATATAGACAGTATGGGAGTCTGCACAATATAGAGAGTATGGGAATCTGAACAATATAAAGTTTGGGAGTCTACACAATATAGAGAGTATGGGAGTCTGCACAATATAGAGAGTATGGGAGTCTGCACAATATAGAGAGTATGGGAATCTGCACAATATAAAGTTTGGGAGTCTGCAAAATATAGCGAGTATGGGAGTCTGCACAATATAGAGAGTATGGGAATCTGCACAATATAGTGAGCATGGGAGTCTGCACAATATAGAGAGTATGATAATCTGCACAATATAGAGAGAATGGAAATCTGCACAATATAGAGAGTATGGGAATCTGCACAATATAGAGAGTATGGGAATCTGCACAATATAGAGAGTATGGGAGTATGCACAATATAGAGAGTATAGGAATCTGCACAATATAGACAGTATGGGAGTCTGCACAATATAGAGAGTATGGGAATCTGCACAATATAAAGTTTGGGAGTCTACACAATATAGATATGGGAGTCTGCACACTATAGAGTATGGGAGTCTGCACAATATAGTGTATGGGAGGGAGTCTGCACAATATAGAGTGTATGGGAGGGAGTCTGCACAATATAGAATGTATGGGAGGCAGTCTGTACAATATAGTGTATGGTAGGGAGTCTGCACAATATAGAGTGTATGGTAGGGAGTCTGCACAATATAGAGTGTATGGGAGACAGTCTGCACAATATAGTGTATGGGAGGGAGTCTGCACAATATAGAATGTATGGGAGGGAGTCTGCACAATATAGTGTATGGTAGGGAGTCTGCACAATATAGAGTGTATGGGAGGGAGTCTGCACAATATAGTGTATGGTAGGGAGTCTGCACAATATAGTGTATGGTAGGGAGTCTGCACAATATAGAGTGTATGGGAGGGAGTCTGCACAATATAGAGTGTATGGGAGGGAGTCTGCACAATATAGTGTATGGTAGGGAGTCTGCACAATATAGAGTGTATGGAAGGGAGTCTGCACAATATAGAGTGTATGGGAGGGAGTCTGCACAATATAAAGTTTGGAAGCCTGCCCAATAGAGAGTATGGGAGTCTGCACAATATAGAGAGTATGGCAGTCTGCACAATATAAAGAGTATAGGAATCTGCACAATATAGACAGTATGGGAGTCTGCACAATATAGAGAGTATGGGAATCTGCACAATATAGAGAGTATGGAACTCTGCACAATATAGAGAGTATGGGAGTATGCACAATATAGAGAGTATGGGAATCTGCACAATATAGACAGTATGGGAGTCTGCACAATATAGAGAGTATGGGAATCTGCACAATATAAAGTTTGGGAGTCTACACAATATAGATATGGGAGTCTGCACACTATACAGTATGTGAGTCTGCACAATATAGTGTGTGGGAGGGAGTCTGCACAATATAGAGTGTATGGGAGGGAGTCTGCACAATATAGTGTATGGGAGGCAGTCTGCACAATATAGTGTATGGGAGGGAGTCTGCACAATATAGAGTGTATGGGAGACAATCTGCACAATATAGAATGTATGGGAGGCAGTCTGTACAATATAGTGTATGGGAGACAATCTGCACAATATAGTATATGGGAGACAGTCTGCACAATATAGAGTGTATGGGAGACAATCTGCACAATATAGTATATGGGAGACAGTCTGCACAATATAGAATGTATGGGAGGGAGTCTGCACAATATAGTGTATGGTAGGGAGTCTGCACAATATAGAGTGTATGGGAGGGAGTCTGCACAATATAGAGTGTATGGGAGGGAGTCTGCACAATATAGAGTGTATGGGAGGGAGTCTGCACAATATAGAGTGTATGGTAGGGAGTCTGCACAATATAGTGTATGGTAAGGAGTCTGCACAATATAGTATATGGGAGGGAGTCTGCACAATATAGTATATGGGAGACAGTCTGCACAATATAGTGTATGGTAGGGAGTCTGCACAATATAGAGTGTATGGGAGGGAGTCTGCACAATATAGAGTGTATGGGAGGGAGTCTGCACAATATAGAGTGTATGGGAGGGAGTCTGCACAATATAGTGTATGGTAAGGAGTCTGCACAATATAGTATATGGGAGGGAGTCTGCACAATATAGTATATGGGAGACAGTCTGCACAATATAGTGTATGGTAGGGAGTCTGCACAATATAGAATGTATGGTAGGGAGTCTGCACAATATAGAGTGTATGGGAGGGAGTCTGCACAATATAGTGTATGGTAGGGAGTCTGCACAATATAGAGTGTATGGTAGGGAGTCTGCACAATATAGAGTGTATGGTAGGGAGTCTGCACAATATAGAGTGTATGGTAGGGAGTCTGCACAATATAGAGTGTATGGTAGGGAGTCTGCACAATATAGTGTATGGTAGGGAGTCTGCACAATATAGAGTGTATGGGAGGGAGTCTGCACAATATAGTGTATGGTAGGGGGTCTGCACAATATAGAGTGTATGGGAGGGAGTCTGCACAATATAGTGTATGGTAGGGAGTCTGCACAATATAGAGTGTATGGGAGGGAGTCTGCACAATATAGAGTGTATGGGAGGGAGTCTGTACAATATAGTGTATGGGAGGGAGTCTGCACAATATAGTGTATGGGAGGGAGTCTGCACAATATAGAGTGTATGGGAGGGAGTCTGCACAATATAGTGTATGGTAGGGAGTCTGCACAATATAGAGTGTATGGTAGGGAGTCTGCACAATATAGTGTATGGTAGGGAGTCTGCACAATATAGAGTGTATGGGAGGGAGTCTGCACAATATAGTGTATGGTAGGGAGTCTGCACAATATAGAGTGTATGGTAGGGAGTCTGCACAATATAGAGTGTATGGGAGGCAGTCTGCACAATATAGAGTGTAAGGGAGGGAGTCTGCACAATATAGAGTGTATGGGAGGGAGTCTGCACAATATAGTGTGTATGGGAGGGAGTCTGCACAATATAGTGTATGGTAGGGAGTCTGCACAATATAGAGTGTATGGTAGGGAGTCTGCACAATATAGAGTGTATGGGAGGGAGTCTGCACAATATAGTGTATGGGAGGGAGTCTGCACAATATAGTGTATGGTAGGGAGTCTGCACAATATAGAGTGTATGGGAGGGAGTCTGCACAATATAGTGTATGGGAGGGAGTCTGCACAATATAGTGTATGGTAGGGAGTCTGCACAATATAGAGTGTATGGTAGGGAGTCTGCACAATATAGAGTGTATGGGAGGGAGTCTGCACAATATAGTGTATGGGAGGGAGTCTGCACAATATAGTGTATGGTAGGGAGTCTGCACAATATAGAGTGTATGGTAGGGAGTCTGCACAATATAGAGTGTATGGGAGGGAGTCTGCACAATATAGTGTATGGTAGGGAGTCTGCACAATATAGAGTGTATGGTAGGGAGTCTGCACAATATAGAGTGTATGGGAGGGAGTCTGCACAATATAGTGTATGGGAGGGAGTCTGCACAATATAGAGTGTATGGGAGGGAGTCTGCACAATATAGAGTGTATGGGAGGGAGTCTGCACAATATAGTGTATGGTAGGGAGTCTGCACAATATAGAGTGTATGGGAGGGAGTCTGCACAATATAGAGTGTATGGGAGGGAGTCTGCACAATATAAAGTTTGGAAGCCTGCCCAATAGAGAGTATGGGAGTCTGCACAATATAGAGAGTATGGGAGTCTGCACAATATAAAGAGTATAGGAATCTGCACAATATAGACAGTATGGGAGTCTGCACAATATAGAGAGTATGGGAATCTGCACAATATAGAGAGTATGGAACTCTGCACAATATAGAGAGTATGGGAGTATGCACAATATAGAGAGTATGGGAATCTGCACAATATAGACAGTATGGGAGTCTGCACAATATAGAGAGTATGGGAATCTGCACAATATAAAGTTTGGGAATCTACACAATATAGATATGGGAGTCTGCACACTATACAGTATGTGAGTCTGCACAATATAGTGTGTGGGAGGGAGTCTGCACAATATAGAGTGTATGGGAGGGAGTCTGCACAATATAGTGTATGGGAGGCAGTCTGCACAATATAGTGTATGGGAGGGAGTCTGCACAATATAGAGTGTATGGGAGGGAGTCTGCACAATATAGAGTGTATGGGAGGGAGTCTGCACAATATAGAGTGTATGGGAGGGAGTCTGCACAATATAGTGTATGGGAGGCAGTCTGCACAATATAGTGTATGGGAGGGAGTCTGCACAATATAGTGTATGGTAGGGAGTCTGCACAATATAGAGTGTATGGTAGGGAGTCTGCACAATATAGTGTATGGGAGGCAGTCTGCACAATATAGTGTATGGGAGGGAGTCTGCACAATATAGAGTGTATGGGAGGGAGTCTGCACAATATAGAATGTATGGGAGGCAGTCTGTACAATATAGAGTGTATGGGAGACAGTCTGCACAATATAGTGTATGGGAGGCAGTCTGCACAATATAGTGTATGGGAGGGAGTCTGCACAATATAGTGTATGGGAGGGAGTCTGCACAATATAGAATGTATGGGAGACAATCTGCACAATATAGTATATGGGAGACAGTCTGCACAATATAGAATGTATGGGAGGGAGTCTGCACAATATAGTGTATGGTAGGGAGTCTGCACAATATAGAGTGTATGGGAGGGAGTCTGCACAATATAGAGTGTATGGGAGGGAGTCTGCACAATATAGAGTGTATGGGAGGGAGTCTGCACAATATAGTATATGGGAGACAATCTGCACAATATAGAGTGTATGGGAGGGAGTCTGCACAATATAGTGTATGGTAGGGAGTCTGCACAATATAGAGTGTATGGGAGGGAGTCTGCACAATATAGAGTGTATGGGAGGGAGTCTGCACAATATAGAGATGAACCTTGATGAACCTTGCATGTATAAATAATATATATTGTACAGACTCCCATAATCTCTATATTGAATATAGAGATTATGTGAGTCTGTACAATATAGAGATTATGGGAGTCTGCACAATATAGAGAGTATGGGAATCTGCACAATATAGAGAGCATGGGAGTCTGCACAATATAGAGAGTATGATAATCTGCACAATATAGAGAGAATGGAAATCTGCACAATATAGAGAGTATGGGAATCTGCACAATATAGAGAGTATGGGAATCTGCACAATATAGAGAGTATGGGAGTATGCACAATATAGAGAGTATAGGAATCTGCACAATATAGACAGTATGGGAGTCTGCACAATATAGAGAGTATGGGAATCTGCACAATATAAAGTTTGGGAGTCTACACAATATAGATATGGGAGTCTGCACACTATAGAGTATGGGAGTCTGCACGATATAGTGTATGGGAGGGAGTCTGCACAATATAGAGTGTATGGGAGGGAGTCTGCACAATATAGAATGTATGGGAGGGAGTCTGCACAATATAGTGTATGGTAGGGAGTCTGCACAATATAGAGTGTATGGGAGGGAGTCTGCACAATATAGAGTGTATGGGAGGGAGTCTGCACAATATAGAGTGTATGGGAGGCAGTCTGCACAATATAGAGTGTAAGGGAGGGAGTCTGCACAATATAGAGTGTATGGGAGGGAGTCTGCACAATATAGTGTGTATGGGAGGGAGTCTGCACAATATAGTGTATGGTAGGGAGTCTGCACAATATAGAGTGTATGGTAGGGAGTCTGCACAATATAGAGTGTATGGGAGGGAGTCTGCACAATATAGTGTATGGGAGGGAGTCTGCACAATATAGTGTATGGTAGGGAGTCTGCACAATATAGAGTGTATGGGAGGGAGTCTGCACAATATAGTGTATGGGAGGGAGTCTGCACAATATAGTGTATGGTAGGGAGTCTGCACAATATAGAGTGTATGGTAGGGAGTCTGCACAATATAGAGTGTATGGGAGGGAGTCTGCACAATATAGTGTATGGGAGGGAGTCTGCACAATATAGTGTATGGTAGGGAGTCTGCACAATATAGAGTGTATGGTAGGGAGTCTGCATAATATAGAGTGTATGGGAGGGAGTCTGCACAATATAGTGTATGGTAGGGAGTCTGCACAATATAGAGTGTATGGTAGGGAGTCTGCACAATATAGAGTGTATGGGAGGGAGTCTGCACAATATAGTGTATGGTAGGGAGTCTGCACAATATAGAGTGTATGGGAGGGAGTCTGCACAATATAGAGTGTATGGGAGGGAGTCTGCACAATATAGTGTATGGTAGGGAGTCTGCACAATATAGAGTGTATGGGAGGGAGTCTGCACAATATAGAGTGTATGGGAGGGAGTCTGCACAATATAAAGTTTGGAAGCCTGCCCAATAGAGAGTATGGGAGTCTGCACAATATAGAGAGTATGGGAGTCTGCACAATATAAAGAGTATAGGAATCTGCACAATATAGACAGTATGGGAGTCTGCACAATATAGAGAGTATGGGAATCTGCACAATATAGAGAGTATGGAACTCTGCACAATATAGAGAGTATGGGAGTATGCACAATATAGAGAGTATGGGAATCTGCACAATATAGACAGTATGGGAGTCTGCACAATATAGAGAGTATGGGAATCTGCACAATATAAAGTTTGGGAGTCTACACAATATAGATATGGGAGTCTGCACACTATACAGTATGTGAGTCTGCACAATATAGTGTGTGGGAGGGAGTCTGCACAATATAGAGTGTATGGGAGGGAGTCTGCACAATATAGTGTATGGGAGGCAGTCTGCACAATATAGTGTATGGGAGGGAGTCTGCACAATATAGAGTGTATGGGAGGGAGTCTAGACAATATAGAGTGTATGGGAGGGAGTCTGCACAATATAGAGTGTATGGGAGGGAGTCTGCACAATATAGTGTATGGGAGGCAGTCTGCACAATATAGTGTATGGGAGGGAGTCTGCACAATATAGTGTATGGTAGGGAGTCTGCACAATATAGAGTGTATGGTAGGGAGTCTGCACAATATAGTGTATGGGAGGCAGTCTGCACAATATAGTGTATGGGAGGGAGTCTGCACAATATAGAGTGTATGGGAGGGAGTCTGCACAATATAGAATGTATGGGAGGCAGTCTGTACAATATAGAGTGTATGGGAGACAGTCTGCACAATATAGTGTATGGGAGGCAGTCTGCACAATATAGTGTATGGGAGGGAGTCTGCACAATATAGTGTATGGGAGGGAGTCTGCACAATATAGAATGTATGGGAGACAATCTGCACAATATAGTATATGGGAGACAGTCTGCACAATATAGAATGTATGGGAGGGAGTCTGCACAATATAGTGTATGGTAGGGAGTCTGCACAATATAGAGTGTATGGGAGGGAGTCTGCACAATATAGAGTGTATGGGAGAGAGTCTGCACAATATAGAGTGTATGGGAGGGAGTCTGCACAATATAGTATATGGGAGACAATCTGCACAATATAGAGTGTATGGGAGGGAGTCTGCACAATATAGTGTATGGTAGGGAGTCTGCACAATATAGAGTGTATGGGAGGGAGTCTGCACAATATAGAGTGTATGGGAGGGAGTCTGCACAATATAGAGTGTATGGGAGGCAGTCTGCACAATATAGAGTGTAAGGGAGGGAGTCTGCACAATATAGAGTGTATGGGAGGGAGTCTGCACAATATAGTGTGTATGGGAGGGAGTCTGCACAATATAGTGTATGGTAGGGAGTCTGCACAATATAGAGTGTATGGTAGGGAGTCTGCACAATATAGAGTGTATGGGAGGGAGTCTGCACAATATAGTGTATGGGAGGGAGTCTGCACAATATAGTGTATGGTAGGGAGTCTGCACAATATAGAGTGTATGGGAGGGAGTCTGCACAATATAGTGTATGGGAGGGAGTCTGCACAATATAGTGTATGGTAGGGAGTCTGCACAATATAGAGTGTATGGTAGGGAGTCTGCACAATATAGAGTGTATGGGAGGGAGTCTGCACAATATAGTGTATGGGAGGGAGTCTGCACAATATAGTGTATGGTAGGGAGTCTGCACAATATAGAGTGTATGGTAGGGAGTCTGCACAATATAGAGTGTATGGGAGGGAGTCTGCACAATATAGTGTATGGTAGGGAGTCTGCACAATATAGAGTGTATGGTAGGGAGTCTGCACAATATAGAGTGTATGGGAGGGAGTCTGCACAATATAGTGTATGGTAGGGAGTCTGCACAATATAGAGTGTATGGGAGGGAGTCTGCACAATATAGAGTGTATGGGAGGGAGTCTGCACAATATAGTGTATGGTAGGGAGTCTGCACAATATAGAGTGTATGGGAGGGAGTCTGCACAATATAGAGTGTATGGGAGGGAGTCTGCACAATATAAAGTTTGGAAGCCTGCCCAATAGAGAGTATGGGAGTCTGCACAATATAGAGAGTATGGGAGTCTGCACAATATAAAGAGTATAGGAATCTGCACAATATAGACAGTATGGGAGTCTGCACAATATAGAGAGTATGGGAATCTGCACAATATAGAGAGTATGGAACTCTGCACAATATAGAGAGTATGGGAGTCTGCACAATATAGAGAGTATGGGAGGGAGTCTGCACAATATAGAGAGTATGGGAGTCTGCACAATATAGAGAGTATGGGAATCTGCACAATATAAAGTTTGGGAATCTACACAATATAGATATGGGAGTCTGCACACTATACAGTATGTGAGTCTGCACAATATAGTGTGTGGGAGGGAGTCTGCACAATATAGAGTGTATGGGAGGGAGTCTGCACAATATAGTGTATGGGAGGGAGTCTGCACAATATAGTGTATGGGAGGGAGTCTGCACAATATAGAGTGTATGGGAGGGAGTCTAGACAATATAGAGTGTATGGGAGGGAGTCTGCACAATATAGAGTGTATGGGAGGGAGTCTGCACAATATAGTGTATGGGAGGGAGTCTGCACAATATAGTGTATGGGAGGGAGTCTGCACAATATAGTGTATGGTAGGGAGTCTGCACAATATAGAGTGTATGGTAGGGAGTCTGCACAATATAGTGTATGGGAGGCAGTCTGCACAATATAGTGTATGGGAGGGAGTCTGCACAATATAGAGTGTATGGGAGGGAGTCTGCACAATATAGAGTGTATGGGAGGCAGTCTGTACAATATAGAGTGTATGGGAGACAGTCTGCACAATATAGTGTATGGGAGGCAGTCTGCACAATATAGTGTATGGGAGGGAGTCTGCACAATATAGTGTATGGGAGGGAGTCTGCACAATATAGAATGTATGGGAGACAATCTGCACAATATAGTATATGGGAGACAGTCTGCACAATATAGAATGTATGGGAGGGAGTCTGCACAATATAGTGTATGGTAGGGAGTCTGCACAATATAGAGTGTATGGGAGGGAGTCTGCACAATATAGAGTGTATGGGAGGGAGTCTGCACAATATAGAGTGTATGGGAGGGAGTCTGCACAATATAGTATATGGGAGACAATCTGCACAATATAGAGTGTATGGGAGGGAGTCTGCACAATATAGTGTATGGTAGGGAGTCTGCACAATATAGAGTGTATGGGAGGGAGTCTGCACAATATAGAGTGTATGGGAGGGAGTCTGCACAATATAGAGATGAACCTTGATGAACCTTGCATGTATAAATAATATATATTGTACAGACTCCCATAATCTCTATATTGAATATAGAGATTATGTGAGTCTGTACAATATAGAGATTATGGGAGTCTGCACAATATAGAGAGTATGGGAATCTGCACAATATAGAGAGCATGGGAGTCTGCACAATATAGAGAGTATGATAATCTGCACAATATAGAGAGAATGGAAATCTGCACAATATAGAGAGTATGGGAATCTGCACAATATAGAGAGTATGGGAATCTGCACAATATAGAGAGTATGGGAGTATGCACAATATAGAGAGTATAGGAATCTGCACAATATAGACAGTATGGGAGTCTGCACAATATAGAGAGTATGGGAATCTGCACAATATAAAGTTTGGGAGTCTACACAATATAGATATGGGAGTCTGCACACTATAGAGTATGGGAGTCTGCACAATATAGTGTATGGGAGGGAGTCTGCACAATATAGAGTGTATGGGAGGGAGTCTGCACAATATAGAATGTATGGGAGGCAGTCTGTACAATATAGTGTATGGTAGGGAGTCTGCACAATATAGAGTGTATGGTAGGGAGTCTGCACAATATAGAGTGTATGGGAGACAGTCTGCACAATATAGTGTATGGGAGGGAGTCTGCACAATATAGAATGTATGGGAGGGAGTCTGCACAATATAGTGTATGGTAGGGAGTCTGCACAATATAGAGTGTATGGGAGGGAGTCTGCACAATATAGTGTATGGTAGGGAGTCTGCACAATATAGTGTATGGTAGGGAGTCTGCACAATATAGAGTGTATGGGAGGGAGTCTGCACAATATAGAGTGTATGGGAGGGAGTCTGCACAATATAGTGTATGGTAGGGAGTCTGCACAATATAGAGTGTATGGGAGGGAGTCTGCACAATATAGAGTGTATGGGAGGGAGTCTGCACAATATAAAGTTTGGAAGCCTGCCCAATAGAGAGTATGGGAGTCTGCACAATATAGAGAGTATGGCAGTCTGCACAATATAAAGAGTATAGGAATCTGCACAATATAGACAGTATGGGAGTCTGCACAATATAGAGAGTATGGGAATCTGCACAATATAGAGAGTATGGAACTCTGCACAATATAGAGAGTATGGGAGTATGCACAATATAGAGAGTATGGGAATCTGCACAATATAGACAGTATGGGAGTCTGCACAATATAGAGAGTATGGGAATCTGCACAATATAAAGTTTGGGAGTCTACACAATATAGATATGGGAGTCTGCACACTATACAGTATGTGAGTCTGCACAATATAGTGTGTGGGAGGGAGTCTGCACAATATAGAGTGTATGGGAGGGAGTCTGCACAATATAGTGTATGGGAGGCAGTCTGCACAATATAGTGTATGGGAGGGAGTCTGCACAATATAGAGTGTATGGGAGGGAGTCTGCACAATATAGAATGTATGGGAGGCAGTCTGTACAATATAGTGTATGGGAGACAATCTGCACAATATAGTATATGGGAGACAGTCTGCACAATATAGAGTGTATGGGAGACAATCTGCACAATATAGTATATGGGAGACAGTCTGCACAATATAGAATGTATGGGAGGGAGTCTGCACAATATAGTGTATGGTAGGGAGTCTGCACAATATAGAGTGTATGGGAGGGAGTCTGCACAATATAGAGTGTATGGGAGGGAGTCTGCACAATATAGAGTGTATGGGAGGGAGTCTGCACAATATAGAGTGTATGGTAGGGAGTCTGCACAATATAGTGTATGGTAAGGAGTCTGCACAATATAGTATATGGGAGGGAGTCTGCACAATATAGTATATGGGAGACAGTCTGCACAATATAGTGTATGGTAGGGAGTCTGCACAATATAGAATGTATGGTAGGGAGTCTGCACAATATAGAGTGTATGGGAGGGAGTCTGCACAATATAGTGTATGGTAGGGAGTCTGCACAATATAGAGTGTATGGTAGGGAGTCTGCACAATATAGAGTGTATGGTAGGGAGTCTGCACAATATAGAGTGTATGGTAGGGAGTCTGCACAATATAGTGTATGGTAGGGAGTCTGCACAATATAGAGTGTATGGGAGGGAGTCTGCACAATATAGTGTATGGTAGGGAGTCTGCACAATATAGAGTGTATGGGAGGGAGTCTGCACAATATAGTGTATGGTAGGGAGTCTGCACAATATAGAGTGTATGGGAGGGAGTCTGTACAATATAGTGTATGGGAGGGAGTCTGCACAATATAGTGTATGGGAGGGAGTCTGCACAATATAGAGTGTATGGGAGGGAGTCTGCACAATATAGTGTATGGTAGGGAGTCTGCACAATATAGAGTGTATGGTAGGGAGTCTGCACAATATAGTGTATGGTAGGGAGTCTGCACAATATAGAGTGTATGGGAGGGAGTCTGCACAATATAGTGTATGGTAGGGAGTCTGCACAATATAGAGTGTATGGTAGGGAGTCTGCACAATATAGAGTGTATGGGAGGCAGTCTGCACAATATAGAGTGTATGGGAGGGAGTCTGCACAATATAGAGTGTATGGGAGGGAGTCTGCACAATATAGTGTGTATGGGAGGGAGTCTGCACAATATAGTGTATGGTAGGGAGTCTGCACAATATAGAGTGTATGGTAGGGAGTCTGCACAATATAGAGTGTATGGGAGGGAGTCTGCACAATATAGTGTATGGGAGGGAGTCTGCACAATATAGTGTATGGTAGGGAGTCTGCACAATATAGAGTGTATGGGAGGGAGTCTGCACAATATAGTGTATGGGAGGGAGTCTGCACAATATAGTGTATGGTAGGGAGTCTGCACAATATAGAGTGTATGGTAGGGAGTCTGCACAATATAGAGTGTATGGGAGGGAGTCTGCACAATATAGTGTATGGGAGGGAGTCTGCACAATATAGTGTATGGTAGGGAGTCTGCACAATATAGAGTGTATGGTAGGGAGTCTGCACAATATAGAGTGTATGGGAGGGAGTCTGCACAATATAGTGTAAGGTAGGGAGTCTGCACAATATAGAGTGTATGGTAGGGAGTCTGCACAATATAGAGTGTATGGGAGGGAGTCTGCACAATATAGTGTATGGTAGGGAGTCTGCACAATATAGAGTGTATGGGAGGGAGTCTGCACAATATAGAGTGTATGGGAGGGAGTCTGCACAATATAGTGTATGGTAGGGAGTCTGCACAATATAGAGTGTATGGGAGGGAGTCTGCACAATATAGAGTGTATGGGAGGGAGTCTGCACAATATAAAGTTTGGAAGCCTGCCCAATAGAGAGTATGGGAGTCTGCACAATATAGAGAGTATGGGAGTCTGCACAATATAAAGAGTATAGGAATCTGCACAATATAGACAGTATGGGAGTCTGCACAATATAGAGAGTATGGGAATCTGCACAATATAGAGAGTATGGGAATATGCACAATATAAAGTTTGGGAGTCTACACAATATAGATATGGGAGTCTGCACACTATACAGTATGTGAGTCTGCACAATATAGTGTGTGGGAGGGAGTCTGCACAATATAGAGTGTATGGGAGGGAGTCTGCACAATATAGTGTATGGGAGGCAGTCTGCACAATATAGTGTATGGGAGGGAGTCTGCACAATATAGAGTGTATGGGAGGGAGTCTGCACAATATAGAATGTATGGGAGGCAGTCTGTACAATATAGTGTATGGGAGACAATCTGCACAATATAGTATATGGGAGACAGTCTGCACAATATAGAGTGTATGGGAGACAATCTGCACAATATAGTATATGGGAGACAGTCTGCACAATATAGAATGTATGGGAGGGAGTCTGCACAATATAGTGTATGGTAGGGAGTCTGCACAATATAGAGTGTATGGGAGGGAGTCTGCACAATATAGAGTGTATGGGAGGGAGTCTGCACAATATAGAGTGTATGGGAGGGAGTCTGCACAATATAGAGTGTATGGTAGGGAGTCTGCACAATATAGTGTATGGTAAGGAGTCTGCACAATATAGTATATGGGAGGGAGTCTGCACAATATAGTATATGGGAGACAGTCTGCACAATATAGTGTATGGTAGGGAGTCTGCACAATATAGAATGTATGGTAGGGAGTCTGCACAATATAGAGTGTATGGGAGGGAGTCTGCACAATATAGTGTATGGTAGGGAGTCTGCACAATATAGAGTGTATGGTAGGGAGTCTGCACAATATAGAGTGTATGGTAGGGAGTCTGCACAATATAGAGTGTATGGTAGGGAGTCTGCACAATATAGAGTGTATGGTAGGGAGTCTGCACAATATAGTGTATGGTAGGGAGTCTGCACAATATAGAGTGTATGGGAGGGAGTCTGCACAATATAGTGTATGGTAGGGAGTCTGCACAATATAGAGTGTATGGGAGGGAGTCTGCACAATATAGTGTATGGTAGGGAGTCTGCACAATATAGAGTGTATGGGAGGGAGTCTGTACAATATAGTGTATGGGAGGGAGTCTGCACAATATAGTGTATGGGAGGGAGTCTGCACAATATAGAGTGTATGGGAGGGAGTCTGCACAATATAGTGTATGGTAGGGAGTCTGCACAATATAGAGTGTATGGTAGGGAGTCTGCACAATATAGTGTATGGTAGGGAGTCTGCACAATATAGAGTGTATGGGAGGGAGTCTGCACAATATAGTGTATGGTAGGGAGTCTGCACAATATAGAGTGTATGGTAGGGAGTCTGCACAATATAGTGTATGGTAAGGAGTCTGCACAATATAGTATATGGGAGGGAGTCTGCACAATATAGAGTGTATGGGAGGGAGTCTGCACAATATAGAGTGTATGGGAGGGAGTCTGCACAATATAGAGTGTATGGGAGGGAGTCTGCACAATATAGAGTGTATGGGAGGGAGTCTGCACAATATAGAGTGTATGGTAGGGAGTCTGCACAATATAGAGTGTATGGGAGGCAGTCTGCACAATATAGAGTGTATGGGAGGGAGTCTGCACAATATAGAGTGTATGGGAGGGAGTCTGCACAATATAGTGTGTATGGGAGGGAGTCTGCACAATATAGTGTATGGTAGGGAGTCTGCACAATATAGAGTGTATGGTAGGGAGTCTGCACAATATAGAGTGTATGGGAGGGAGTCTGCACAATATAGTGTATGGGAGGGAGTCTGCACAATATAGTGTATGGTAGGGAGTCTGCACAATATAGAGTGTATGGGAGGGGAGTCTGCACAATATAGTGTATGGGAGGGAGTCTGCACAATATAGTGTATGGTAGGGAGTCTGCACAATATAGAGTGTATGGTAGGGAGTCTGCACAATATAGAGTGTATGGGAGGGAGTCTGCACAATATAGTGTATGGGAGGGAGTCTGCACAATATAGTGTATGGTAGGGAGTCTGCACAATATAGAGTGTATGGTAGGGAGTCTGCACAATATAGAGTGTATGGGAGGGAGTCTGCACAATATAGTGTATGGTAGGGAGTCTGCACAATATAGAGTGTATGGTAGGGAGTCTGCACAATATAGAGTGTATGGGAGGGAGTCTGCACAATATAGTGTATGGTAGGGAGTCTGCACAATATAGAGTGTATGGGAGGGAGTCTGCACAATATAGAGTGTATGGGAGGGAGTCTGCACAATATAGTGTATGGTAGGGAGTCTGCACAATATAGAGTGTATGGGAGGGAGTCTGCACAATATAGAGTGTATGGGAGGGAGTCTGCACAATATAAAGTTTGGAAGCCTGCCCAATAGAGAGTATGGGAGTCTGCACAATATAGAGAGTATGGGAGTCTGCACAATATAGAGTGTATGGGAATCTGCACAATATAGACAGTATGGGAGTCTGCACAATATAGAGAGTATGGGAATCTGCACAATATAGAGAGTATGGAACTCTGCACAATATAGAGAGTATGGGAGTATGCACAATATAGAGAGTATGGGAATCTGCACAATATAGACAGTATGGGAGTCTGCACAATATAGAGAGTATGGGAATCTGCACAATATAAAGTTTGGGAATCTACACAATATAGATATGGGAGTCTGCACACTATACAGTATGTGAGTCTGCACAATATAGTGTGTGGGAGGGAGTCTGCACAATATAGAGTGTATGGGAGGGAGTCTGCACAATATAGTGTATGGGAGGCAGTCTGCACAATATAGTGTATGGGAGGGAGTCTGCACAATATAGAGTGTATGGGAGGGAGTCTAGACAATATAGAGTGTATGGGAGGGAGTCTGCACAATATAGAGTGTATGGGAGGGAGTCTGCACAATATAGTGTATGGGAGGCAGTCTGCACAATATAGTGTATGGGAGGGAGTCTGCACAATATAGTGTATGGTAGGGAGTCTGCACAATATAGAGTGTATGGTAGGGAGTCTGCACAATATAGTGTATGGGAGGCAGTCTGCACAATATAGTGTATGGGAGGGAGTCTGCACAATATAGAGTGTATGGGAGGGAGTCTGCACAATATAGAATGTATGGGAGGCAGTCTGTACAATATAGAGTGTATGGGAGACAGTCTGCACAATATAGTGTATGGGAGGGAGTCTGCACAATATAGAGTGTATGGGAGGGAGTCTGCACAATATAGAATGTATGGGAGGCAGTCTGTACAATATAGAGTGTATGGGAGACAGTCTGCACAATATAGTGTATGGGAGGCAGTCTGCACAATATAGTGTATGGGAGGGAGTCTGCACAATATAGTGTATGGGAGGCAGTCTGCACAATATAGTGTATGGGAGGGAGTCTGCACAATATAGAATGTATGGGAGACAATCTGCACAATATAGTATATGGGAGACAGTCTGCACAATATAGAATGTATGGGAGGGAGTCTGCACAATATAGTGTATGGTAGGGAGTCTGCACAATATAGAGTGTATGGGAGGGAGTCTGCACAATATAGAGTGTATGGGAGGGAGTCTGCACAATATAGAGTGTATGGGAGGGAGTCTGCACAATATAGTATATGGGAGACAATCTGCACAATATAGAGTGTATGGGAGGGAGTCTGCACAATATAGTGTATGGTAGGGAGTCTGCACAATATAGAGTGTATGGGAGGGAGTCTGCACAATATAGAGTGTATGGGAGGGAGTCTGCACAATATAGAGATGAACCTTGATGAACCTTGCATGTATAAATAATATATATTGTACAGACTCCCATAATCTCTATATTGAATATAGAGATTATGTGAGTCTGTACAATATAGAGATTATGGGAGTCTGCACAATATAGAGAGTATGGGAATCTGCACAATATAGAGAGCATGGGAGTCTGCACAATATAGAGAGTATGATAATCTGCACAATATAGAGAGAATGGAAATCTGCACAATATAGAGAGTATGGGAATCTGCACAATATAGAGAGTATGGGAATCTGCACAATATAGAGAGTATGGGAGTATGCACAATATAGAGAGTATAGGAATCTGCACAATATAGACAGTATGGGAGTCTGCACAATATAGAGAGTATGGGAATCTGCACAATATAAAGTTTGGGAGTCTACACAATATAGATATGGGAGTCTGCACACTATAGAGTATGGGAGTCTGCACAATATAGTGTATGGGAGGGAGTCTGCACAATATAGAGTGTATGGGAGGGAGTCTGCACAATATAGAATGTATGGGAGGCAGTCTGTACAATATAGTGTATGGTAGGGAGTCTGCACAATATAGAGTGTATGGTAGGGAGTCTGCACAATATAGAGTGTATGGGAGACAGTCTGCACAATATAGTGTATGGGAGGGAGTCTGCACAATATAGAATGTATGGGAGGGAGTCTGCACAATATAGTGTATGGTAGGGAGTCTGCACAATATAGAGTGTATGGGAGGGAGTCTGCACAATATAGTGTATGGTAGGGAGTCTGCACAATATAGTGTATGGTAGGGAGTCTGCACAATATAGAGTGTATGGGAGGGAGTCTGCACAATATAGAGTGTATGGGAGGGAGTCTGCACAATATAGTGTATGGTAGGGAGTCTGCACAATATAGAGTGTATGGGAGGGAGTCTGCACAATATAGAGTGTATGGGAGGGAGTCTGCACAATATAAAGTTTGGAAGCCTGCCCAATAGAGAGTATGGGAGTCTGCACAATATAGAGAGTATGGCAGTCTGCACAATATAAAGAGTATAGGAATCTGCACAATATAGACAGTATGGGAGTCTGCACAATATAGAGAGTATGGGAATCTGCACAATATAGAGAGTATGGAACTCTGCACAATATAGAGAGTATGGGAGTATGCACAATATAGAGAGTATGGGAATCTGCACAATATAGACAGTATGGGAGTCTGCACAATATAGAGAGTATGGGAATCTGCACAATATAAAGTTTGGGAGTCTACACAATATAGATATGGGAGTCTGCACACTATACAGTATGTGAGTTTGCACAATATAGTGTGTGGGAGGGAGTCTGCACAATATAGAGTGTATGGGAGGGAGTCTGCACAATATAGTGTATGGGAGGCAGTCTGCACAATATAGTGTATGGGAGGGAGTCTGCACAATATAGAGTGTATGGGAGGGAGTCTGCACAATATAGAATGTATGGGAGGCAGTCTGTACAATATAGTGTATGGGAGACAATCTGCACAATATAGTATATGGGAGACAGTCTGCACAATATAGAGTGTATGGGAGACAATCTGCACAATATAGTATATGGGAGACAGTCTGCACAATATAGAATGTATGGGAGGGAGTCTGCACAATATAGTGTATGGTAGGGAGTCTGCACAATATAGAGTGTATGGGAGGGAGTCTGCACAATATAGAGTGTATGGGAGGGAGTCTGCACAATATAGAGTGTATGGGAGGGAGTCTGCACAATATAGAGTGTATGGTAGGGAGTCTGCACAATATAGTGTATGGTAAGGAGTCTGCACAATATAGTATATGGGAGGGAGTCTGCACAATATAGTATATGGGAGACAGTCTGCACAATATAGTGTATGGTAGGGAGTCTGCACAATATAGAATGTATGGTAGGGAGTCTGCACAATATAGAGTGTATGGGAGGGAGTCTGCACAATATAGTGTATGGTAGGGAGTCTGCACAATATAGAGTGTATGGTAGGGAGTCTGCACAATATAGAGTGTATGGTAGGGAGTCTGCACAATATAGAGTGTATGGTAGGGAGTCTGCACAATATAGAGTGTATGGTAGGGAGTCTGCACAATATAGTGTATGGTAGGGAGTCTGCACAATATAGAGTGTATGGGAGGGAGTCTGCACAATATAGTGTATGGTAGGGAGTCTGCACAATATAGAGTGTATTGGAGGGAGTCTGCACAATATAGTGTATGGTAGGGAGTCTGCACAATATAGAGTGTATGGGAGGGAGTCTGTACAACATAGTGTATGGGAGGGAGTCTGCACAATATAGTGTATGGGAGGGAGTCTGCACAATATAGAGTGTATGGGAGGGAGTCTGCACAATATAGTGTATGGTAGGGAGTCTGCACAATATAGAGTGTATGGTAGGGAGTCTGCACAATATAGTGTATGGTAGGGAGTCTGCACAATATAGAGTGTATGGGAGGGAGTCTGCACAATATAGAGTGTATGGGAGACAGTCTGCACAATATAGTGTATGGGAGGGAGTCTGCACAATATAGAATGTATGGGAGGGAGTCTGCACAATATAGTGTATGGTAGGGAGTCTGCACAATATAGAGTGTATGGGAGGGAGTCTGCACAATATAGTGTATGGTAGGGAGTCTGCACAATATAGTGTATGGTAGGGAGTCTGCACAATATAGAGTGTATGGGAGGGAGTCTGCACAATATAGAGTGTATGGGAGGGAGTCTGCACAATATAGTGTATGGTAGGGAGTCTGCACAATATAGAGTGTATGGGAGGGAGTCTGCACAATATAGAGTGTATGGGAGGGAGTCTGCACAATATAAAGTTTGGAAGCCTGCCCAATAGAGAGTATGGGAGTCTGCACAATATAGAGAGTATGGCAGTCTGCACAATATAAAGAGTATAGGAATCTGCACAATATAGACAGTATGGAACTCTGCACAATATAGAGAGTATGGGAGTATGCACAATATAGAGAGTATGGGAATCTGCACAATATAGACAGTATGGGAGTCTGCACAATATAGAGAGTATGGGAATCTGCACAATATAAAGTTTGGGAGTCTACACAATATAGATATGGGAGTCTGCACACTATACAGTATGTGAGTTTGCACAATATAGTGTGTGGGAGGGAGTCTGCACAATATAGAGTGTATGGGAGGGAGTCTGCACAATATAGTGTATGGGAGGCAGTCTGCACAATATAGTGTATGGGAGGGAGTCTGCACAATATAGAGTGTATGGGAGGGAGTCTGCACAATATAGAATGTATGGGAGGCAGTCTGTACAATATAGTGTATGGGAGACAATCTGCACAATATAGTATATGGGAGACAGTCTGCACAATATAGAGTGTATGGGAGACAATCTGCACAATATAGTATATGGGAGACAGTCTGCACAATATAGAGTGTATGGGAGGGAGTCTGCACAATATAGTGTATGGTAGGGAGTCTGCACAATATAGAGTGTATGGGAGGGAGTCTGCACAATATAGAGTGTATGGGAGGGAGTCTGCACAATATAGAGTGTATGGGAGGGAGTCTGCACAATATAGAGTGTATGGTAGGGAGTCTGCACAATATAGTGTATGGTAAGGAGTCTGCACAATATAGTATATGGGAGGGAGTCTGCACAATATAGTATATGGGAGACAGTCTGCACAATATAGTGTATGGTAGGGAGTCTGCACAATATAGAATGTATGGTAGGGAGTCTGCACAATATAGAGTGTATGGGAGGGAGTCTGCACAATATAGTGTATGGTAGGGAGTCTGCACAATATAGAGTGTATGGTAGGGAGTCTGCACAATATAGAGTGTATGGTAGGGAGTCTGCACAATATAGAGTGTATGGTAGGGAGTCTGCACAATATAGAGTGTATGGTAGGGAGTCTGCACAATATAGTGTATGGTAGGGAGTCTGCACAATATAGAGTGTATGGGAGGGAGTCTGCACAATATAGTGTATGGTAGGGAGTCTGCACAATATAGAGTGTATTGGAGGGAGTCTGCACAATATAGTGTATGGTAGGGAGTCTGCACAATATAGAGTGTATGGGAGGGAGTCTGTACAACATAGTGTATGGGAGGGAGTCTGCACAATATAGTGTATGGGAGGGAGTCTGCACAATATATAGTGTATGGTAGGGAGTCTGCACAATATAGAGTGTATGGGAGGGAGTCTGCACAATATAGAGTGTATGGGAGGGAGTCTGCACAATATAAAGTTTGGAAGCCTGCCCAATAGAGAGTATGGGAGTCTGCACAATATAGAGAGTATGGGAGTCTGCACAATATAAAGAGTATAGGAATCTGCACAATATAGACAGTATGGGAGTCTGCACAATATAGAGAGTATGGGAATCTGCACAATATAGAGAGTATGGAACTCTGCACAATATAGAGAGTATGGGAGTATGCACAATATAGAGAGTATGGGAATCTGCACAATATAGACAGTATGGGAGTCTGCACAATATAGAGAGTATGGGAATCTGCACAATATAAAGTTTGGGAATCTACACAATATAGATATGGGAGTCTGCACACTATACAGTATGTGAGTCTGCACAATATAGTGTGTGGGAGGGAGTCTGCACAATATAGAGTGTATGGGAGGGAGTCTGCACAATATAGTGTATGGGAGGCAGTCTGCACAATATAGTGTATGGGAGGGAGTCTGCACAATATAGAGTGTATGGGAGGGAGTCTAGACAATATAGAGTGTATGGGAGGGAGTCTGCACAATATAGAGTGTATGGGAGGGAGTCTGCACAATATAGTGTATGGGAGGCAGTCTGCACAATATAGTGTATGGGAGGGAGTCTGCACAATATAGTGTATGGTAGGGAGTCTGCACAATATAGAGTGTATGGTAGGGAGTCTGCACAATATAGTGTATGGGAGGCAGTCTGCACAATATAGTGTATGGGAGGGAGTCTGCACAATATAGAGTGTATGGGAGGGAGTCTGCACAATATAGAATGTATGGGAGGCAGTCTGTACAATATAGAGTGTATGGGAGACAGTCTGCACAATATAGTGTATGGGAGGGAGTCTGCACAATATAGAGTGTATGGGAGGGAGTCTGCACAATATAGAATGTATGGGAGGCAGTCTGTACAATATAGAGTGTATGGGAGACAGTCTGCACAATATAGTGTATGGGAGGCAGTCTGCACAATATAGTGTATGGGAGGGAGTCTGCACAATATAGTGTATGGGAGGCAGTCTTCACAATATAGTGTATGGGAGGGAGTCTGCACAATATAGAATGTATGGGAGACAATCTGCACAATATAGTATATGGGAGACAGTCTGCACAATATAGAATGTATGGGAGGGAGTCTGCACAATATAGTGTATGGTAGGGAGTCTGCACAATATAGAGTGTATGGGAGGGAGTCTGCACAATATAGAGTGTATGGGAGGGAGTCTGCACAATATAGAGTGTATGGGAGGGAGTCTGCACAATATAGTATATGGGAGACAATCTGCACAATATAGAGTGTATGGGAGGGAGTCTGCACAATATAGTGTATGGTAGGGAGTCTGCACAATATAGAGTGTATGGGAGGGAGTCTGCACAATATAGAGTGTATGGGAGGGAGTCTGCACAATATAGAGTGTATGGTAGGGAGTCTGCACAATATAGTGTATGGTAAGGAGTCTGCACAATATAGTATATGGGAGGGAGTCTGCACAATATAGAGTATGGTAAGGAGTCTGCACAATATAGTGTATGGTAAGGAGTCTGCACAATATAGTGTATGGTAAGGAGTCTGCACAATATAGAGTATGGTAAGGAGTCTGCACAATATAGTGTATGGTAAGGAGTCTGCACAATATAGTGTATGGTAGGGAGTCTGCACAATATAGTGTATGGTAAGGAGTCTGCACAATATAGTATATGGTAGGGAGTCTGCACAATATAGAGTATGGTAAGGAGTCTGCACAATATAGTATATGGTAGGGAGTCTGCACAATATAGTGTATGGTAAGGAGTCTGCACAATATAGTATATGGTAGGGAGTCTGCACAATATAGAGTGTATGGTAGGGAGTCTGCACAATATAGTGTATGGTAAGGAGTCTGCACAATATAGTATATGGTAGGGAGTCTGCACAATATAGAGTGTATGGGAGGGAGTCTGCACAATATAGTGTATGGTAGGGAGTCTGCACAATATAGAATGTATGGGAGGGAGTTTGCACAATATAGTGTATGGTAGTGAGTCTGCACAATATAGAGTGTATGGTAGGGAGTCTGCACAATATAGAGTGTATGGTAGGGAGTCTGCACAATATAGAGTGTATGAGAGGGAGTCTGCACAATATAGAGTGTATGGTAGGGAGTCTGCACAATATAGAGTGTATGGTAGGGAGTCTGCACAATATAGAGTGTATGGGAGGAGTCTTCACATCTCACCTCTATATATATCAGGTCTGCACCGCACTAGAGTTCAGGATCAGGAAGAGGGAGAAAAGTCCAGAGAGGAACACAGTAACTATTTACATTGAGCTACAACAGAACACTGACACCTACAGGTAGAAATATAAAAAGCAGGCACAAATTTGATTTTCTCTGGCTCTGCTTTTTCCGGGATCTTATGTTTACTTTGCAGGTGTCAGGGAGCCGCTATTTCAATGCGGGAGACTCCTGGAACTTCCAGGAGAGTTGGGATGTCTGTAATAGAAGTAAACTAGAAAGTTGTTTAAAATTGTATGTTCTACCTAAATCATGAAAGAAAAAAATTGTGTTTCTCGTCCCTTTAAGAAGTATCTGCTTCTTATCCTAGGTGGTAGAGATAAATCACAATATAGTATATGGGAGACAGTCTGCACAATATAGAATGTATGGGAGGGAGTCTGCACAATATAGTGTATGGTAGGGAGTCTGCACAATATAGAGTGTATGGGAGGGAGTCTGCACAATATAGAGTGTATGGGAGGGAGTCTGCACAATATAGAGTGTATGGTAGGGAGTCTGCACAATATAGTGTATGGTAAGGAGTCTGCACAATATAGTATATGGTAGGGAGTCTGCACAATATAGTGTATGGTAGGGAGTCTGCACAATATAGAGTGTATGGGAGGGAGTCTGCACAATATAGTGTATGGTAGGGAGTCTGCACAATATAGAGTGTATTGGAGGGAGTCTGCACAATATAGTGTATGGTAGGGAGTCTGCACAATATAGAGTGTATGGGAGGGAGTCTGTACAACATAGTGTATGGGAGGGAGTCTGCACAATATAGTGTATGGGAGGGAGTCTGCACAATATAGAGTGTATGGGAGGGAGTCTGCACAATATAGTGTATGGTAGGGAGTCTGCACAATATAGAGTGTATGGTAGGGAGTCTGCACAATATAGTGTATGGTAGGGAGTCTGCACAATATAGAGTGTATGGGAGGGAGTCTGCACAATATAGAGTGTATGGGAGACAGTCTGCACAATATAGTGTATGGGAGGGAGTCTGCACAATATAGAATGTATGGGAGGGAGTCTGCACAATATAGTGTATGGTAGGGAGTCTGCACAATATAGAGTGTATGGGAGGGAGTCTGCACAATATAGTGTATGGTAGGGAGTCTGCACAATATAGAGTGTATGGTAGGGAGTCTGCACAATATAGAGTGTATGGGAGGCAGTCTGCACAATATAGAGTGTATGGGAGGGAGTCTGCACAATATAGAGTGTATGGGAGGGAGTCTGCACAATATAGTGTGTATGGGAGGGAGTCTGCACAATATAGTGTATGGTAGGGAGTCTGCACAATATAGAGTGTATGGTAGGGAGTCTGCACAATATAGAGTGTATGGGAGGGAGTCTGCACAATATAGTGTATGGGAGGGAGTCTGCACAATATAGTGTATGGTAGGGAGTCTGCACAATATAGAGTGTATGGGAGGAAGTCTGCACAATATAGTGTATGGGAGGGAGTCTGCACAATATAGTGTATGGTAGGGAGTCTGCACAATATAGAGTGTATGGTAGGGAGTCTGCACAATATAGAGTGTATGGGAGGGAGTCTGCACAATATAGTGTATGGGAGGGAGTCTGCACAATATAGTGTATGGTAGGGAGTCTGCACAATATAGACTGTATGGTAGGGAGTCTGCACAATATAGAGTGTATGGGAGGGAGTCTGCACAATATAGAATGTATGGGAGACAATCTGCACAATATAGTATATGGGAGACAGTCTGCACAATATAGAATGTATGGGAGGGAGTCTGCACAATATAGTGTATGGTAGGGAGTCTGCACAATATAGAGTGTATGGGAGGGAGTCTGCACAATATAGAGTGTATGGGAGGGAGTCTGCACAATATAGAGTGTATGGGAGGGAGTCTGCACAATTTAGTATATGGGAGACAATCTGCACAATATAGAGTGTATGGGAGGGAGTCTGCACAATATAGTGTATGGTAGGGAGTCTGCACAATATAGAGTGTATGGGAGGGAGTCTGCACAATATAGAGTGTATGGGAGGGAGTCTGCACAATATAGAGTGTATGGTAGGGAGTCTGCACAATATAGTGTATGGTAAGGAGTCTGCACAATATAGTATATGGGAGGGAGTCTGCACAATATAGAGTATGGTAAGGAGTCTGCACAATATAGTGTATGGTAAGGAGTCTGCACAATATAGTGTATGGTAAGGAGTCTGCACAATATAGAGTATGGTAAGGAGTCTGCACAATATAGTGTATGGTAAGGAGTCTGCACAATATAGTGTATGGTAGGGAGTCTGCACAATATAGTGTATGGTAAGGAGTCTGCACAATATAGTATATGGTAGGGAGTCTGCACAATATAGAGTATGGTAAGGAGTCTGCACAATATAGTATATGGTAGGGAGTCTGCACAATATAGTGTATGGTAAGGAGTCTGCACAATATAGTATATGGTAGGGAGTCTGCACAATATAGAGTGTATGGTAGGGAGTCTGCACAATATAGTGTATGGTAAGGAGTCTGCACAATATAGTATATGGTAGGGAGTCTGCACAATATAGAGTGTATGGGAGGGAGTCTGCACAATATAGTGTATGGTAGGGAGTCTGCACAATATAGAATGTATGGGAGGGAGTTTGCACAATATAGTGTATGGTAGTGAGTCTGCACAATATAGAGTGTATGGTAGGGAGTCTGCACAATATAGAGTGTATGGTAGGGAGTCTGCACAATATAGAGTGTATGAGAGGGAGTCTGCACAATATAGAGTGTATGGTAGGGAGTCTGCACAATATAGAGTGTATGGTAGGGAGTCTGCACAATATAGAGTGTATGGGAGGAGTCTTCACATCTCACCTCTATATATATCAGGTCTGCACCGCACTAGAGTTCAGGATCAGGAAGAGGGAGAAAAGTCCAGAGAGGAACACAGTAACTATTTACATTGAGCTACAACAGAACACTGACACCTACAGGTAGAAATATAAAAAGCAGGCACAAATTTGATTTTCTCTGGCTCTGCTTTTTCCGGGATCTTATGTTTACTTTGCAGGTGTCAGGGAGCCGCTATTTCAATGCGGGAGACTCCTGGAACTTCCAGGAGAGTTGGGATGTCTGTAATAGAAGTAAACTAGAAAGTTGTTTAAAATTGTATGTTCTACCTAAATCATGAAAGAAAAAAATTGTGTTTCTCGTCCCTTTAAGAAGTATCTGCTTCTTATCCTAGGTGGTAGAGATAAATCAAATTAATGTTTGAGGTGAAGGACAAGCATTGTTCTCACGCAATTAGTTGCCCAATAACAGGAGGCATGATTGAACAAAAAAAAACGTATCTGCTGTCTTAAATTTTGCCAAGTGGGGATTGCAGCGGGACAGGTTCCCTTCTTGTGAACTTGTCTGTCTGCAGCGTGATACATATTAGACATACAAGTATTAGACAAGGTATAATGGTGACAAAAAAAGAGGTCATCTTGCCTCCAGGTTCATTTGTTTTAAATATTGTCACCACTGTTTAACCCCTTAACCCATTATAAAGTATATATAAGTTATATAAGTTGTGTGGTACTTTGCTTATCGTACCGCACAAAGTATATATACGTCAGAGCAACAGGAAGCTTCAGCAGTCTCGGTTGTTAAATTTTATATATATATATATATATATATATATATATATATATATATGTATATGCCTTAATTCTTCGTGGCATAGATTCAACAAGGTGTTGGAAACATTACTTAGACATTTTGGTCCATATATTAAAGTGTGCCAACAAAATATCCCCCACACCATTACACCACCACAACCAGCCTAAACTGTTGATAAAAGGCAGGATGGATCCATGTTTTTATGTTGTTTACGCCAAATTCTGACCCTACCATCTTAATGTTGCAGCTGAAATCGAGACTCATCAGAACAGGCAACGTTTTTCCAATCTTCTATTGTCCAATTTTGGTGAGCCTGTATGAATTGTAGCCTCAGTTTCCTGTTCTTAGCTGACATTAGTGGCACCCGGTGTGGTCTTCTGCTGCTATAGCCCATCTGCTTCAAGGTTCAACGTGTTGTGCGTTCAGAGATAATGTTCTGCATAACTTGGTTGTAACGAGTTGTTATTTGAGTTACTGTTGCCTTTCTATCATCTCGAACCAGTCTGCCTATTCCCGTCTGACCTCTGAGATCAACAAGGCATTGTTGTCCACACATTGTTGTCCACACTGCAGTGCTCACTGGATATTTTCTCTTTTTTGGAAAATCCCAGTAGATCAGCAGTTTTTGAAATACTCAGACCAGCCTGCCTGGCACCAACAGCCATGCCACGTTCAAAGTCACTTAAATCCCCTTTCTTCCCCATTCTGATGCTCAGTTTGAACTTCAGCAAGTTGTCTTCAACACGTCTAGATGCCTAAATGCTTTGAGTTGCTGCCATCTGATTGGCTGATTAGCAATCTGTGTTACCAAGCAATTGAGCAGGTGTACCTAATAAAGTGGCCGATGAGTGTATACGTCAGAGCTACAGGAAGCTCCAGCACAGCACAGCAATTTCGCCGGAAACAGGAGTTAAGAAGCAGCGGTCTATAGACCGCTGCTCCTTAACTCATCTGTCACCTCTTAGGCTGCGTATAGCAATCTGCCCAATCACATATGATTGGCCGCGAATCTGCAGGGGGCGGTATTGCACAAGCAATTTAGCAATGTCTGTGGACATGATTTACTACAGTGTATCATGTCCGCCAGACTTTAATAATTTGACCCCTAGGTGTGAACAACTGGGAAGCAGATTATCTCAGTTGCCAATCCTGTCATCCTGGGGAATGCTCTCTACACCTTGAAGCTTTTAATCAGATTGGAATTCAGAGAGGACTACCAGAGCTAGACCTGATGGCTTCTTGTTTGAACCACAAACTTCCCAGATATTTTGCAAATCCAGGGATCCACATGCAGAGTTAGTAGATGCTTTTGCATCTCCTTGGTTATTTCAATTTGCTTAGATTGTTTGTCCATCTGTGTTTCCTGTGCTCTATTACACTAAGTCATGATCTTATGGCCTCTATTTATTAAATGTCTTGCGGACCTGATCCGACAGTGCAGATCAGGTCCGCAAGACATTGCTGAATGCGGAGAGCAATACGCTCTCCGCATTTATCATTGCACCAGCAGCTCACAAGAGCTGCTGGTGCAACGCCACCCCCTGCAGACTCGCGGCCAATTTGCCGCCAGCAGGGGGTGTCAATCAACCTGATCGTACTCGATCAGGTTGAATTGTGGCGATTCCTGTCCACCTGCTCAGAGCAGGCGGACAGAGTTATGGAGCAGCGGTCTTTGTGACCGCTGCTTCATAACTGCTGTTTCTGGCGAGTCATTCAGAGCTTGATAGATAGGCCCCTTAGTCTCAAGGCCCCTTTTATCATTTTGGGTCCCTCAATTTTAAAGCTTGGAGATTGAATGCCTATTTTGTTAATGCTGTCGTTGACACTTTGGCCTCTATGTATGAAGCCGTCTACTTTCCTGCATTCGCCGGCCCAATACGCTCGCCTAAGCTAGCCTACCATAGCTGCCACGGACCTGAATACATTTGCCAAAGTTATCAAGAAAGCTGTCAAGAAGCCGCGCACCAAGTACGGAGCGATGAGCAGCGGACTGTTGTTAACTAACAGTCATAGATCTCGCTGCTCATCGGCTTCTTCGCAGCTTTCTTGCTAGCCTGTCACTAAACACCCACACTAAACTATACTTTACCCCCTAAACCACCACTCCCGGACCCCGCCGCACCTAAATAAAGTTATTAATCCCTAAACCACCGCTCCTGGACCCCGCCGCAACTATAGAAAATATATTAACCCCTAAACCGCCGCTCCTAGACCCCGCCACCACCTACATTATTCCTATTAACCCCTAATCTGCCACCCCCTATACCGCCGCCACCTATATTCAAGTTATTAACCCCTATCCTGCAGATCCCGGACCACGCTGCAACTAAATAAATTGTTTAACCCATAAACCGCCGCTCCCGGACCCGCCGCCACCTATATTAAACTTATTAACCCCTATCCTGCCCCCCTATACTGCCGCCACCTATATTAAACTTATTAACCCCTATCCTGCCCCCCCTACACCGCCGTCATCCAAGATGGCGTCCCTCAAATTAAATTAATTAAAGTAGGAAAAATCCGATCCAATCAGCCAATCGGATTGACCTTGCATTCTATTGGCTTTTCCGATCAGCCAATAGAATGCGAGGTCAATCCGATTGGCTGATTGAATCAGCCAATCGGATTTTTCCTACCTTAATTCCAATTGGCTGATAGAATCTTATCAGCCAATCGGAATTCGAGGGACGCCATCTTGGATGACGTCCAGTAAAGGAACCTTCATTCGTCGGGTAGTCGTCGGGCCAGAAGGATGTTTCGCGTCGGAGGTCTGCAAGATAGAGCCGCGGCTGGATGAAGATAGAAGACACCACTTGGATGAAGACTTCTACCGGATGGAGGACCTCTTCTTGCCCCGCTTGGATGAAGACTTCTACCGCATGGAGGACCTCTTCTTGCTTTGCTTGGATGAAGAATTCGGTTCGGCTGGGTGAAGACGACTCAAGGTAGGGAGATCTTCAGGGGGTTAGTGTTAGGTTTATTTAAGGGGGGTTTGGGTGGGTTAGAGTAGGGGTATGTGGGTGGTGGGTTTTAATGTTGGGGGGGTATTGTATTTTTATTTACAGGTAAAAGAGCTGATTACTTTGGGGCAATGCCCCGCAAAAAGCCCTTTTAAGGGCTGGTAAAAGAGCTGATTACTTTGTAATTTAGAATAGGGTAGGGCATTTTTTATTTTGGGGGGCTTTATTATTTTATTAGGGGGCTTAGATTA
The DNA here is from genome assembly GCF_027579735.1 of Bombina bombina. NCBI lineage: Eukaryota > Metazoa > Chordata > Amphibia > Anura > Bombinatoridae > Bombina > Bombina bombina. The sequence continues at coordinate 574,294,575 of NC_069505.1, read as the reverse complement.
GGTGTAATTAGTTTAAACTTCTTGTAATTCTTTTTTATTTTCTGTAAGTTAGTGTTTGTTTGTTTTTGTACTATAGTTTAGTTTATTTAATTGAATTTAATTTTAGGTAATTGTAGTTAATTTATTTAATTAATTTAATGATAGTGTAATGTTAGGTTTAATTGTAACTTAGGTTAGGATTTATTTTACAGGTAATTTTGTAAGTATTTTAACTAGGTAGCTATTAAATAGTTAATAACTATTTAATAACTATTGTACCTAGTTAAAATAAATACAAAGTTGCCTGTAAAATAAAATTAAATCCTAAAATAGCTACAATGTTACTATTAGTTATATTGTAGCTATATTAGGGTTTATTTTATAGGTAAGTATTTAGTTTTAAATAGGAATAATTTACGCCTAGATTTAGAGTTCTGCGTTAGCCGTCAAAACCAGCGTTAGGGGGTCCTAACGCTGGTTTTGGCCGGCCGCTGGTATTTAGAGTCAGTCATGAAAGGGTCTAACGCTCACTTTCCAGCCGTGACTTTTCCATACCGCAGAACCCCTTACACCAATTGCGTATCCTATCTTTTCAATGGGATCTTTCTAACGCCGGTATTTAGAGTCTTGGCTGAAGTGAGCGTTAGAACTCTAACGACAAAACTCCAGCCGCAGAGAAAAGCCAGGAGTTAAGAGCTTTCTGGGCTAACGCCGGTTCATAAAGCTCTTAACTACTGTGCTCTAAAGTACACTAACACCCATAAACTACCTATGTACCCCTAAACCGAGGCCCCCCACATCGCCGCCACTCTATTAAAATTTTTTAACCCCTAATCTGCCGACCGCACACTGCCGCAACCTACATTATCCCTATGTACCCCTAATCTGCTGCCCCTAACACCGCCGACACCTACTTAATATTTATTAACCCCTAATCTGCCCCCCCAACGTCGCCGCTACCTTACCTACAATTATTAACCCCTAATCTGCCGACCGGACGTCACCGCTACTCTAATAAATGTATTAACCCCTAAAGCTAAGTCTAACCCTAACCCTAACACCCCCCTAAGTTAAATATAATTTTTATCTAACGAAATAAAATAAATCTTATTAAATAAATTATTCCTATTTAAAGCTAAATACTTACCTGTAAAATAAACCCTAATATAGCTACAATATAAATAATAATTATATTGTAGCTATTTTAGGGTTTATAATTATTTTACAGGCAACTTTGTATTTATTTTAACCAGGTACAATAGCTATTAAATAGTTAATAACTATTTAATAGCTACCTAGTTAAAATAATAACAAAATTACCTGTAAAATAAATCCTAACCTAAGTTACAATTAAACCTAACACTACACTATCATTAAATAAATTAAATACAAATACCTACAAATAAATACACTAACTAAAGTACAAAAAATAAAAGAAGAACTAAGTTACAAAAAATAAAAAAATAGTTTACAAACATTATAAAAATATTACAACAATTTTAAGCTAATTACACCTACTCTAAGCCCCCTAATAAAATAACAAAGCCCCACAAAATAAAAAAATGCCCTACCCTATTCTAATCCAATCAGCCAATCAGATTGAGCTTGCATTCTATTGGCTGTTCCAATCAGCCAATAGAATGCGAGCTCAATCTGATTGGCTGATCCAATCAGCCAATCGGATTGAACTTGAATCTGATTGGCTGATTCAATCAGCCAATCAGAATTTTCCTACCTTAATTCCGATTGGATGATAGAATCCTATCAGCCAATCGGAATTGAAGGGACGCCATCTTGGATGATGTCCCTTAAAGGAACCTTCATTCGTTGGGAGTTCGTCGTAGAGGAAGGATGTTCCGCGTCGGCGGGATGAAGATGGAGCCGGAAGAAAGAAGATTGAAGATGCCGCTTGATAGAAGACTTCAGCCGGATGATGGACCTCTTCAGCCCCCGCTTGGATGAAGACTTCAGCCGGATGATGGACCTCTTCAGCCCCCGCTTGGATGAAGACTTCAGCCGGATGATGGACCTCTTCAGCCCCCGCTTGGATGAAGACATCGCCCGGATAGGAGGAAGACTTCGGACCCTCTTCTGGACGGATCGGTGATACCCGGCGTGGTGAAGATAAGGTAGGAAGATCTTCAGGGGCTTAGTGCTAGGTTTATTTAAGGGGGGTTTGGGTTAGATTAGGGGTATGTGGGTGGTGGGTTGTAATGTTGGGGGGTATTGTATGTTTTTTTTTTACAGGCAAAAGAGCAGAATTCTTTGGGGCATGCCCCGCAAAAGGCCCTTTTAAGGGCTGGTAAGGTAAAAGAGCTTTTCAATTTTTATTTTAGAATAGGGTAGGGTATTTTTTTTATTTTGGGGGGCTTTGTTATTTTATTAGGGGGCTTAGAGTAGGTGTAATTAGCTTAAAATTGTTGTAATATTTTTATAATGTTTGTAAATTATTTTTTTATTTTTTGTAACTTAGTTCTTTTTTTATTTTTTGTACTTTAGTTAGTGTATTTATTTGTAGTTATTTGTATTTAATTTATTTATTGATAGTGTATTTTTAGGTTTAATTGTAACTTAGGTTAGGATTTATTTTACAGGTAATTTTGTAATTATTTTAACTAGGTAGCTATTAAATAGTTTTTAACTATTTAATAGCTATTGTACCTGGTTAAAATAAATACAAAGTTGCCTGTAAAATAAATATAAACCCTAAAATAGCTACAATATAATTATTTATTTTACAGGTAAGTATTTAGCTTTAAATAGGAATAATTTATTTAATAAGATTTATTTTATTTCGTTAGATAAAAATTATATTTAACTTAGGGGGGTGTTAGGGTTAGGGTTAGACTTAGCTTTAGGGGTTAATACATTTATTAGAGTAGCGGTGAGGTCCGGTCGGCAGATTAGGGGTTAATAATTGTAGGTAGGTAGCGGCGACGTTGGGGGGGGGGCAGATTAGGGGGTAATAAATATAATATAGGGGTCGGCAGTGTTAGGGGCAGCAGATTGGGGGTTCATAGGGATAACGTAGGTTGCGGTGGTGTACGGAGCGGCAGATTAGGGGTTAATAATAATATGCAGGGGTCAGCGATAGCGGGGGCGGCAGATTAGGGGTTAATAAGTGTAAGGCTAGGGGTGTTTAGACTCGGGGTACATGTTAAGGTGTTAGGTGCAGACTTAGGGAGTGTTTCCCCATAGGAAACAATGGGGCTGAACGCAGTTTTTTTTTTCAGCTCAAACGGCCCCATTGTTTCCTATGGGGGAATCGTGCACGAGCACGTTTCTTTAAGCTGGCCGCGTCCGTAAGCACCGCTGGTATTGAGAGTTGCAGTGGCGGTAAATATGCCTGTACGCTCCCTTTTTGGAGCCTAACGCAGCCCTTCTGTGAACTCTAAATACCAGCGGTATTTAAAAGGTGCGGGGGAAAAAGGCACGCCTAGCTAACGCACCCCTTTGGCCGCAGAACTCTAAATCTAGCCGTAGGTTAATAATATTAATTTTTATTTAGATTTATTTAAATACTATTTAAATTAGGGGGGTGTTAGGGTTAGGGTTAGACTTAGGTTTAGGGGTTAGTAAGTTTAATATAGTGGCGGCGGTATAGGGGGGCAGGATAGGGGTTAATAAGTTTAATATAGTGGCGACGGTGTAGGGGGGCAGGATAGGGGTTAATAACTTTAAGATAGGTGGCGGCGGTATAGGGGGCGGCAGATTAGGGATTAATAGGTATAATGTAGGTGGCGGCAGGGTCCGGGAGCGGCGGTTTAGAGGTTAATCAGTATAATGTAGGCGGCGGCGGTGTAGGGGGGGCAGATTAGGGGTGTTTAGACTTGGGGTACATGTTAGGGTGTTAGGTGCAGACACTTCCCATAGGAATCAATGGGATATTGGGCAGCAGCGAACATGAGCTCTCGCTGCTGTCAGACTCACGTTGATTCCTATGGGAGGCGGCGGATTGAAAACCAGGTACGCTGGGCTGGAATAGTGCCGAGCGTACCTGCTAGTCCTTCGATAACTAGCAAAAGTAGTCAGATTGTGATGAACGTACGTTCGGCACATCTGTAGTGACGTAAGAATCGATCTGTGTTGGACTGAGACCGGCGGATTGTAGCTCGTCACTATATTCTACTTTTGCCAGTCTCTAGCCTTTGATAACTAAGGCGAATCAGCCTCGCCACAAATACGCTGCGGAATTCCAGCGTATTTGCGGTTGACGGCTTGATAACTAGAGGCCTATATCACAAGATTTTCTTTCTTGGTGTGAAAAAACAGCTGGCATTCCTTAAGAATTCCTAGAATTCTTCAATTTTTAAAAGTGGGTTTGGATAAGAGTTTATCTGCTAGGTCTTTAAAAGGTCAGATTTCAGCAGGATTTCGTGTTATACCACAAGAAAATGTGTAATCTTTCTGTCATTCAGAGCTTTGTTCAAGCTTTAGTAAGAATATAACCAGTGTTTAAACCATTTTTCCTCCTTAACCCCTTAAGGACCAGCGACGTACCCTGTATGTCGCTGGCCTTTTTTTGGGACTTGATTGTTTTATAGTGCGGTCTTGCCACCAGCGTTGAGACTGCTCTATTCCACAAAGCTTGCTGGAGGGATGGAATTAATAGCGTGTTCTTGCTAGACTTGTGCTATTATGTCCTGAAAAAACCCTTAATGACCAGTGACATACAGGGTACATTGTGGTCATTAAGGGGTTAAAAACGTGCAAAAAGGCTTCATCTAGCAAAGTTAAAGTGCATACGGGAGCGCAAAATAGCGTACCAGTATAGTGTGGTTTTGAGAACTAAGTTTGACTTTTTACTAAAGTTTTTTTTCTGGTATTGCTAATCAGGAAATTGTAATTCCTTCTCTTTGTCATCATCCACAAAATTCTAAAGAAAGGCTTCTACATGATTTTAAAGTCATAATGAATTTTAGTTAATTCTCTAATTTATCAAGCCCAACACTTAATAAATCAGCCCCATTGTGCGGCCGGTGTTCTGTCGATTTTTGCTACCCGTCAATTTTTGTTCTACCCTCTCAGTGTGCATGCGCACATTTATGTCACTGCATTCCACAAATGTTGTAAGGCATGTGTGGAATGTGGTGACGTATGTGCCCTCATGCGTACTGAGAGGGGTAGCAAAATTTGATGGGTAGATAGCAAAATATCGAAGCTTTTTGTGCTCATGCGTTGCTAAGCATGCCCTCTATATGTCATCACAATTTAAGTAAGTGCCTGCACGGATGAGCAGACAAAGTGGCCGATTTATTTTAGTGCGAGCGGATATGATCCACTGTATTATTATTGCACAAGCATTGCGCTAGAAATGCTTGTGCAATGCCGCCTCCTGCACATTTGCGGCCAATCGGCCGCTAGCAGAGGGTGTCAATCAACCCAATAATATGCGATCGGGTTGATTGCTGTCCGCCGCCTCAGAGGTAGCGGACAAAATAAGGAGCAGCGGTCTTATGACCGATGTTTCTTAACTCCTGTTTCTGGCGAGCCTGAAGGCTCGCGCGGAAAAAGCTTCATTCAGCTCCATACGGAGCTTGATGAATTGGCCCCAAAGCGTCAGTATTTGCTATTAGGGGCATATTACTGTTGGAGTCGGAGAAACAGTTTAGTTAATTTTATTTACATATGGAGGGTGCTCGCAGTGCACGAGCAGACAAAGGCCTCTAGTTATGAAAGTCTGGTGGACCTGATCCACCAGTGCGGATCAGGTCCGCCAGACTTCGCTGAATACGGCGAGCAATACGCTCGCCGTATTCATCATTGCACCAGCCGCTCACAAGAGCTGCTGGTGCAACGCCGCCCCCTGCAGACTCGCGGCCAATAGGCCGCCAGCAGGGGGGTGTCAATCAACCCGATCGTACTCGATCGGGTTGTATTGTTGCGATGTCTGTCCGCCTTCTCAGAGCAGGCGGACAGGTTATGGAGCAGCGGTCTTTGTGACCACTGCTTCATAACTGCTGTTTCTGGCGAGTCTGATGACTCGCCAGAAACACGGGGCATCAAGCTCCATACGGAGCTTAATACATATGCCCTAAAGTGTTGAGATTTGCTATCTACCTGTGAAATTCAGTGACGTAAGTGCGCGCATGCGCACTGAGGGGTAGCAAAATTTTATGGGTAGCAAAAAATTGACAGAAGACCAGCTCCGAGGGCCTGCATTAAAGGACTTTCTTTAGTGCAGGCCCTTGGAGCCACCGTACTAAGCCTCCTGTTAGCATGGCTGGAGCTCTGTGAAGAAGAGAACCGAGTTAGCATACTCTTCAGCGCGCAAAAGGTAATTATTAACCCCTTCAAAGTAATTTATTTTATTTTTTTTTTTTTTTATTTATTTTTTTTTTTTTATTTTTTTTTTAGTTTTAAATGCTTTATTGAAACATTCACAATACAGTCATAATTAAGAACATCAGTTATCAAGGTTATAGGAACAATAGTCATATCCAGCGAATTTTGCATTATAGTAAGGTACACGGAGCAGAGTTCACAAAATGTAATGAGAGAACTGAGCTCTCAAAGTTCTTAGCGAGGTATAAAGTCCTTCAACATAATAAGGAACTGGCGTCCATGTTCAGCATTGACATGTAATTATGACAGTATGATAACCATTGAACAACAAATGATTAACAGATATTTCAGGTTTAACTCACAGATAGTACATATACATCAGCAAGATAGAGCGCTCTGTGAGTTAGTCTATATTTAGGTCTCAACAATAGATGATATCTCCAGATAGAAATAGGAGGAGGACAGAAAGAAGAGAAGTAGAGTATATTAGAAGAGGAGAGAGGAGAAAAGAAGAGAGAAAAAAAAAAAAAAAAAAAAAAAAAGGGGGGGGAGGGGAAAGAAGTGGGTGGTAGGCGGAGGGAAAGGGGAAAAAAGGGATAGGAAGGCATCATTTTAGGGACAGATAAATACAGGTAGGTGGTGGGAAGCGGATCAAAATCCTAAGGACCAGGAGGGTCAAGCCGTAGGGATACAGAGTCCCCGGATTTATTGGCTTGGACAATGGCTGCGAAGGCTACTGAGCCTAGAGAGCACTAATCAGGGCTATATTCCCAAATCAGAGTGTGTTGGTCTTCAGTATTATGAACATGCGACACATAGGCTTCCATTGATTTGAGGTATTTCAAGGTTTCTACAATTTGGTCCCAGCTTGGGGAGGTCAAATGTAGCCACATCCTGGCGATAGATAATTTGAGTGCAAGGAATAAATAGACACAGAACTTTTTCTGTGGGACAGGCAGTTTAGGAGGCAGGATATGGAACAAAGCCACACTTGGTGTAAATGGTATTAGGATACCTTTCGTATGGCAGTACTGAATCGCCTTTTGCCATAATGGTGTAATAACCGGGCAGGACCACCAGATGTGAGCTGGGGTGCCCAAGGCATCACAGCCTCTCCAGCATTTTGAGGAATTTGTGTGTGAGATCTTAAATAAGCGAACCGGTGTCAGATGCCATTGCAAGAGTACTTTGAGAAACAATTCATACAAAGTGACACAGTGCACCGTTTTTCTGGTTAGTTGAGTCGCTATATGCCATACCTGTGGATCATGGATTATGCTTAGGGAAGATTCCCAACTCTTTATTGGTGGGGATTTTAGAAAAATTGGAGGGCGCAGTATGTCCTGATAAGATGACGAGAGTAACTTCTTAAACGAAAGTTTGAGGTCCCATTTCGTCTCCCATTTCGTTTTAGGACGTGGCGGGTCTTTGATGAAACCCCAAGATTTCAGGAAACTTCGTAGTCTCCAAAACTCAAAATGGAGAGGGAGCGGTGGATTGTATTTTCGAAGAAAGGCCTGGTAGGAGAGTAGTTGGGTCCCTTCACAAAGGTCTGAAACCCTCGTGATACCCAGCTCCTCCCAAAGGAGTGGATGGGTGTCTGGTAGTGCAAGAAGGAGGCCCCTTATCGTATGAGATGGGGACGGATGAGGTGCAATCGTGGGGAGATTATGGATCTTATCCCAAAATTTTAAATTGGTGTTTACGATAGGGTTCACTAAAGCCATTCTTGGCCTAGCGTGTGCAGGAAGCCAAATCAGGTCTGTAAGAAAAACCCCCGATGGGAGGGAAGCTTGCTCCAGTTCTGCCCATCGGCTACCAGCCGGCGAGCCCCACTGTGTCACATGTGAAAGACGAGCAGCTTCGTGATAATAGAGGATATTGGGGGCAGCTGCCCCTCCTGCAGGTATGGGCTGTTGTAAGGTGCTAGTGGCAATTCTGGGAACTTTATGTCGCCAAATAAATTTATTACAGTGCTGTTGAAATTTTCGGATGAGAGACTTAGATATCGGAATAGGTAGGGACCTAAAAAGGTATGTCAGCTTGGGCAAGAGGCTCATCTTAAATGCGCCTATGCGCCCCATCCATGACAAGGAGGGGACATTCCATGTTTCCGTGGCTTTTGCTATTTCGGCCAGCAGAGGAGAGAAGTTTAGCGAAAGAATAGCGGGGATACTATGTGACAGAAAAACACCGAGGTGTCTAATATGCGAGGTAGACCAACGAAATTTATATTTCCTTTTTAATTCAGTCAATGTTTCCTCTGGGACATGTATAGCATAAGCCTCCGTTTTGGAGACATTAAGCTTATAATAGCTAATTGAAGCAAACCTCTCCAATAGCTCAAAGAGGTGCGGTAGAGAGCCAATAGGATCTGAGAGTAGAATTGTCAGATCGTCAGCGAATAAGGCTGTAGTTTGGATGGTATGAAATATGTCTACTCCCCTAATATGGGGGTTCAGCCGAATGGCCGCGGCTAGTGGTTCCATCACGAGAGCAAAAATGAGCGGTGACAGTGGACAACCTTGTCTCGTTCCATTTGTGATCTCGAAGGGATCAGAACGAAACCCGAGACCTTGAACCGTGGCCGAAGGGCTGGAATACAGAGCCGCTATAGATGTTATAAAAGAGGTCGGCAAGCCAAACCTCCTCAGGACTGCAAACATATATTCCCAGTTCACCCTGTCGAAGGCCTTTTCTGCGTCCAACGACAGGGTGACACATGGTAAGCTTAGTTCATGAGCAGCAAAATATACGTTCAATAACCTCCTGGTGTTATCAGGCCCTTCACGACCCCTGACAAAACCCACCTGATCACAGTGGATTAAGGCTGGTAACAAGGAGTTGAGGCGTGTAGCTAAGATTTTTGCATACAACTTGATATCCAAGTTCAACAACGAAATTGGTCGATAGCTGGAACATTCCGTAGGGTCCTTCCCTTGCTTAGGTAGTGTAATAATCGTGGCCTGCAAAAACTCAGCCGGGAATGTACCACATGAACTTGCCTTAGAGAAAAACCGCAACAAAGGTGGGATAAGTTGCATTTGGAATTTCTTATAAAAGAGATCTGAGAAACCGTCCGGCCCTGGCGATTTAAGGGCTTTGAGAGAAAGGATGGCGGTTTTAATCTCAGCCTCAGAAATGGGGGATAGTAGTGTTTCTGCCTGGGGATCACTCGTCACCGGAAGGTCTAACTTAGACAAGAAGTCATCAATACTGCCTAAAGTAGGAGGCGGGGTCTCCTTATCTTTTGATAAATTATAAAGGGACATATAGTAATTCGCAAAAGCCATCCCTATCTCGCGCGGATGAGTTACATATTTGCCCCCCGTTTTCAGGGAGTGTATACGAGCCGCTGCTGTGCGTTGACGCAACCGATTGGCTAAGAGCCTATCCGCTTTGTTGCCTTTAAAATAGAAAATCTCTTTAAGTCTCAGAAGTCTAGTCGCCGACCTCTCCGTTTCCAATTGGACTAATTTCGCCCTAACAGCTGCCAGCTGTTCATACAGACGAGGTGTTGGATCATTTTTATGTGCAATAGTGAGGTTACGGAGAGATAACGTTAGTTGAGCCAAGGATTTACCTCTATTTTTTTTTTGTGCCGCTGCTATTTTTATAAAAGACCCTCTCACATACGCCTTTAATGATGCCCATAAAGTGAAATCATCTACCTCTCCATTATCATTAATTTGGATAAACTCAGTAATCTCTTTAGATATGTCAACTACTGAATTAGGGTCCGAAAAAACAGAAGGTGAAAGACGCCATGTTGGTATACGCTGTAATTCCAAAGGGGATTTAAGGATGATATGTACAGGGTCATGATCAGACCAGGGGCATTGAGAGATCCATGATCTAGAAATGCAATCTAAAAGACCTGGTTCACAGAAAAAGAAATCTATCCGCGAATAAGAGTGATGGACCGACGAAAAATATGTATAATCTCGTGAGGTCGAATTAAGAGCCCGCCACACATCAAACAAATTGAATTGACACATGAGATTTTTAAATTTGTATGATAAGTCCACCACAGCCTTATCACTCTTGCGGGTTTTATCCATTTTTTTGTCCAGAAGGGGGTCCCAAACAGAATTGAAGTCCCCTGCAAGAAGGAGGGAACCTTGTCGTAAGCTTTCTAATTTATGCAAAAACTTACGTAAAGCCGAAATTTGCCGTTTATTAGGCCCATAATAAGAAGCTAGTGTATAAATCACTCCATCCAATTTACAGAGGAGAATTAGATATCTACCTTGCTGGTCCGTTTCTAGATGAATAGGTTCGTATGCTATATCCTTATGAATAAGGATAGCAACCCCTCTCGATTTTTGTGAGAAGCTAGAGGTCTCCACCACGGGGAATAACTTAGATCGTAAAGGAACTGTCATATCTTTGAGCCAATGGGTCTCTTGAAGAAAGACCAAGTGAGCTCTGCTCTTACACAGAGATCGCAACAACATACTTCTTTTGGTCGGGGAGTTCAGTCCCCTAGCATTGTGGGTGACACAGGTGTATGGCATGATGTCAGGTGTCGTGTAACTTTATTGGTAAATGAAAAGGAGGGTAGGGGGGAGGGAAAGAGCGGGAAAGGGGATGAAGAAAAGAGAAAGAGAGAAAAAAAAAAAAAAAAAAAAAAAAAAAAAAAGGGAAGCAAAAGGTAGAAGAAGAAGAAAAAGAACACAGATATCACAATAGAGACCTTATATGGGAATCATAACCTACTAACATAAAACAAAGTTGTGCGGTATATAAAATAGGTAACCGCCTCGGTAGCCTCTGAAAACAAAAGTCAGAGTACCTTAAAGGGGGGGGGAGAGAATCTTATGCCACCGTAACTTGGTAGACAATCAAAGGTGTACGAAAGAGAGTGCCTTACAGGAGGTGCCAAAAGGAAAAGAGGAGCTAAAAAGGAAGGAGGAGGGGGGGAACCACATTGGAGTATACATTTATAGGAATGGGGAAAGGAAGAAGAAAAAAAAAAAAAAAAAAAAAGGGGGGGGAAAGAGAAATGGGAAGGATGGGGGGAAAAGGATAAAACATTCCAAGTAACTAGCAAACATGAAGAAGGAGGTAGCGTAGAGCACTTCAATGAAAGGTATAAAAAGACAAATATAATATTCATGTATATAACCACAGATAGGACTATAATGACATATAATCAAACATATTTAGGGTTAACTCGTCCAGAGCATAGTGAAACCTTATTCGAACTTTATAAAACTTTAATGAGTGTCTCTATATTTGAGCAAAACAGTTGTTAATAACAATCAAAGAGTAATTAAGTTGGCATTGTAGCAGAATAAGGATATGTAGTGGAGCACACCCACAGGGCAAGCCTGTCTAGAACTCAGCTGAGTCAAGCAAGATCTTGGGGGCCTCTAGGCGCGCTCCACCACAGTGAGATAGGATATTGGACAATAATAATCGTACAGTGTCCTAACAACGTCAAACACATATAGAACAGAACTGCTACATCTTTTTAACTTGAAAAACATATTCAGGTACTGGGGGAAAGGGGAAATAAAAAAAAAAAAAAAAAAAAAAAAAAAAAGGGGGAAAGAGAAAAACAATATATTCTTGTCTAAGACATAACTAAACTATATCAGGGTTTTAAAGGCCCTTAAACGTGTGTTTCTATATTTTAAGCTGAACATGTGGTAGAAACTATCTAACAACAACAAAACAGTAATCAGTGACATGTGGTTGAGCACACATATAGGGCACATTCATCTAGAACATAACTGGACCATATTGGAGCCCTATAAACCTCTTCATGTGTTCAGCTATAGTAGGATAGAGCACGAGACAGAAATAGCCATGTTGCATCAAAAGGACGTCAAGGGCGTATTAAACAGAACTTCTACATCTTTCTAAGAGGAATAGCAGATCTATGTACTGAGAGGGAAAAAAAAAAAAAAAAAAAAAAAATCAGTCAGAACCACATATTACGCATTATACATATTACAGCCTAACTGCAATATGAAATTACTCGGAGGTGCCTGAAACAAAAAAAAAGGTTAGTACATATATTACCCTACAGATAGTCCATATTCAGTGTCCATCTGCATCCTGCACAGAACCAGAAGGGTCCGTGTTAGCTGAGGTCCCCAATGCAGAGGAGGTCCAGGGCAAAGCTGATGGATTTAAGGAATCTCTCAAAGGACAGTCATTTGAGATTGGAGCATCCCATAGTTTCATAAGCCGTTGACTCTGGTCTAGAGTGGTGACAATATGTTGTTGGTTGTCTTTGTGAACTATGATTCTGGTGGGATGACCCCATCGATACTTGATGTCATGAGTCCTCAGGAACTTCGTAAAATCTCTGTATAATTTCCTCTGTTGGAGTGTGTGATAGGAAAGATCTGCGAACACAGTAATATCTTGAAATTTAGTTGGAAGGGTAGGCCTGGTAAGAGATGCTCGGACTAGCTTTTCTTTGTATGTAAAAAAATGCAATCTCACAATGACATCCCTTGGCTTGTCGGATGACAAACTTCTGGGCCGTAGTGCCCTGTGAGCTCTATCAATAAGGCCCTCGGTCGTATCAGCAGGGCGAGCAAGGTGTTCAAAAAACTCTGCCAGAAAAGAAGTAAGCTCCCCAGGGACTATGCTTTCTGGGATACCTCTCAATCGCAGATTATTTCGACGAGAGCGGTCCTCCATATCTGCTAGTTTATCCTCCAAGCAAATCATCTGCTCAGCCAGACTTTGGGCATAAGCTAGAACGTTAGCCTGGTCTATAGCCATGTCCTCTTGTTTTCTCTCCACAGTATCCACTCTTTCTGAGGTTGAGGTAAGATCTCTACGAAGGTCTGCTAGAGAAGCAGTTACCTGAGACTGGAAAGCTGAATGATGGGCAGCCAGCAGGGATTTGAGAGAATCCAGGATGAAAGTAGGAGTCACTGTAGTAGGAGCTGCCTCTTGAAGTGCTTGAAAAGTGGAGGCCACAGTGTCTCCTTCCGCCTGGGACATATTTGAATCCTCTTGTTGGTCATCTGGAGATGAGGGAGATATAGTATGAAAATGATCTGCAACAGTTCTTTTGGGCCCAGCCACTAATGCCTTAGACTTTCTTTTATTCATTTGCGCCATGAGTGTGGGCTGCTATTGAGCAGTAGAAAAGGGCTATCAGTGAAAAAAAAAAAAACATATAGAAAATAAGCAGGAGCAAAAATGAGAAAAAAAAATATGTTCAGTGGTTCACATCACCCCCTCCTCCTCAGCGCCAGCACCTTAGCACCTCATTTGTATGTGTTATCCAGGGTAATGGTTCAGCTGTCAGCAGCAGTGCCCAACACAGATGGGGCACAAGTGAAGCACTAGCGTTGCTTAGCCCAAGTAATATTCACTTGCGAGACTTCTTGTACTGTAAAGCTAAGGGCTCTCTCCTAGGGAGCTGTTCCTTCTGAACGATGTAGGGCAAAAGGAAAGTGGGTATGACCCGCAGGCAAGTGGGCCAGCGGGAAAGGGAGGAGGGGGCCCTGTTATCTCTGCAGTCGTGAAGCAAGTCCTTTTACAGGCCAGGTTCAATGTTGTCTGTATTCCCCATAGAAGGAAAGCTTTAGAGTCCAATCTAGTCACTACAGTGGCAGCTAATTGGTTAATAGGCTGCAGTGGGGTGATGTAATGAATAATATCCAGTGCGGGCTATGCTTTAATATATGAATGTTTGTTTGTTCTCAGAGATCCTTCCTTTTAGAGTCTTGTTACAACCCTCTATAACAAAGCAAGCCACATGAGAATAGTATGAGAACAACAAGGAATTGGCTGTTTCTATATAAGGAGTAGGAAGCAATTGTCAGAGGGTGTATATATGTTATGTTTTAAAGGTATTAAAGTTAAGCCTCTGCTGTTGCAAAACTCGTATATATGTGAATTTAAACTGCGCACTTACTCAGACAATGCTGCTTGTCCAAATTCCTTTCTGAGAGCTTTGGATCCGCTACTGGCACAGGCTTATAGGGTCAGAGTAATCCGCTAAAAGTCTCTTCAGTGAGAACCCCCAACTGCCTCAGTATTACCAAGAAACAGCCCTCTCAACTCATGGGCCGCCTTGCTGCTCTGGCTTCAGTCCAAGATGGCCGCGATTCGCGCCTAACAGCAGGCAGCCTTGCTCTCTCTCTTAAAGAAAAGATCGTGCTGGACACCAAGCTGCAGCAGTACTATCTCTTCAGGAGACTATGTTCCCAAGGTCTCTGTAGGCTCTCGAGTATAAAATCAGCCGCTCCAACGGCTGATATAGCAGCGCTGCTCAGTGTAGCTTGATCCACAGCTCCGGTATGTGTCTCTGAACCTCCGGAACTCAGATAACTCTATATTGTGACCGAGGCAACTAATCTCCTTCTAGCAGGCAGGTTGGATCTGCGTAGTCCTTTGTAGTACGCCAGACTCTGCACCCTCCGGGTAGTGAGCAAGATCGGTGGCAATAAGGAAAGGAGCTTTTGTAAAGCACAAAAAAAAGCAACAATAATGTCCTGTAGGGCGAAATTCACCCTTAGACCCTAAAATTTCAATCAGGGAACTAATTTGATCACTTTTAGGAACTTTTAATAGAATTTCAGATACGGAGCTCTTCAAGAGTGCTTCCTTCCAGCACGGCAGTTAACTCCGCCCCCCCTTCAAAGTAATTTAAAGAAAACAAATGAATACTGACAAATTTCATCAGTATTTTTTAATTTTCTTTAAATTTTTTTGGTGCATTCCTTCATATATTTGTTTCGTGAAAACTAAACAAATATCCGTTTTCGTTACAAATGTACATTCGTAACAAAACACATTTGCATATCTAGAACTTTGGACTTGTATTCTGGGTTTAAAAATAAAAGCACTATTGATTGTGTTTGAGCGATGTTAAAGGGACAGTCTACACCAGAATATTTATTGTTTTAAAATATAGATAATCCCTTTATTACCCATTCCATAGTTTTGCATAACCAACACAGTTATATTAATAGACTTTTTACCTCTGTGATTACCTTGTATCTAAGACTCTGCAAACTGCCCCCTTATTTCAGTTCTTTTGACAGACTTGCATTTTAGCGAATCAGTGCTGGCTCCTAGAAACTCTACAATGTTATCTATATGAAACACATGAACTAACACCCTCTAGTGGTGAAAAACTGTCAAAATGCCCTGAGCTAAGAGGCGGCTTTCAAGGGTTTAGAAATTAGCATCTGAACCTCCTAGATTTAGCTTTCAACTAAGAATACCAAGAGAACAAATCAAAATTGGTGATAGAAGTAAATTAGAAAATTGTTTAAAAATACATCTGAATAATGAAAGTTTGTTTTGGACTAGACTGCCCCTTTAACATGCAACAGTGCTAATATTTTTACACTCCACTTCTAATCTAGGCTTATATGTTTAACCTCTTAAAAGGAAAAAAACACAATGAATAAATACCACTTGTAACACACTAGCATTGCATACACGATGAGTGATTGGCATCTAAGTGCAAATGCTTCTAATTTGCTCACCTCCCCTGTTTTGTTTGGGAGCCACAATGCTGATCAAAGTCATTTAATTTTTGCAATATTATCTCCCTTTAATGGACCACTAAGTACAGCAGAATTTAATAATCTGACAAATCCACAATAAAAAGACAATACAATATCACTTACTTTTCATTTGAAAAAAGCAGTAGAATATTTTATGGCAAATTTCAATGTTAACCCGATTTCCCCTCCCCCCTGTATCATGTGACAGCCATCAGCCAATCACAAAATTTATATACGTATATATACTGTGCACTTTTGTAAAGTAAATAGTTTGAACAAGATTATTTTAGCAATACAGAACATTCAAGCACAATCCAAATAATAAAATGTTTATCTTGCAATTTCTTTTATCGTTGCACAGATACAATTGAGTGTCCTGGAAATACTGGATTTTCAAATAATTTGGTGTCCCTGACAAATGATCTGAACGTGGGCAGTATAGCCCGATTTCTGTGCCCAACCGGGAAGTACCCATGGCCCGTCAGCACCCGTACATGCTTGCCGAATGGGCAGTGGAGTGACATGAAGTCCAGTACTGGAAGAACGTACACCCAAATTAAATGCTATGGTAAGCAGCAATGCCAAGGAACAGAAGACATAGTCTAATGGAGCTTAATAACAGGTGCAATGCCTAGTCATGCCAGGGTGGGAGACTGAGCTTTATCTCTTTGTACCAGGGAGAGGGAGACTGAGCTATATCTCTTTGTGCCAGGGAGAGGGAGACTGAGCTATATTTCTTTGTACCAGGGAGAAGGAGACTGAGCTATATCTCTTTGTACCAGGGAGAGGGAGACTGAGCTATATCTCTTTGTACCAGGGAGACTGAGCTATATCTCTTTGTACCAGGGAGACTGAGCTATATCTCTTTGTACCAGGGAGAGGGAGACTGAGCTTTATCTCTTTGTACAAGGGAGAGGGAGACTGAGCTATATCTCTTTGTACCAGGGAAAGGGAGACTGAGCTATATCTCTTTGTACCAGGGAAAGGGAGACTGAGCTATATCTCTTTGTACAAGGGAAAAGGAGACTGAGCTATAGCTATTTGTACCAGGGAGAGGGAGACTGAGCTATATCTCTTTGTACCAGGGAGACTGAGCTATATCTCTTTGTACCAGGGAGAGGGAGACTGAGCTATATCTCTTTGTACCAGGGAGACAGAGCTATATCTCTTTGTACCAGGGAGACTGAGCTATATCTCTTTGTACCAGGGAGAGGGATTCTGAGCTATATCTCTTTGTACCAGGGAGAGGGAGACTGAGCTATATCTCTTTGTACCAGGGAGAAGGAGACTGAGCTATAGCTCTTTGTACCAGGGAGAATGACACTGAGCTATATCTCTTTGTACCAGGGGGATGGATACTGAGCTATATCTCTTTGTACCAGGGAGAGGGATACTGGGCTATTTCTCTTTGTACCAGGGAGACTGAGCTATATCTCTTTGTACCAGGGAGAGGGATACTGGGCTATTTCTCTTTGTACCAGGGAGATGGAGACTGAGCTATTTCTCTTAGTACCATGGAGATGGAGACTGAGCTATATCTCTTTGTACCAGGGAGAGGGTGACTGAGCTAAATCTCTTTGTGCCAGGGAGAGGGAGACTGAGATATTTCTCTTTGTACCAGGTAGACTGAGCTATATCTCTTTGTACCAGGGAGACTGAGCTATATCTCTTTGTTCTAAAGAGACTGAGCTATATCTCTTTGTACCAGGGAGACTGAGCTATATCTCTTTGTACCAGGGAGACTGAGCTATATCTCTTTGTACCAGGGAGAGGGAGACTGAGCTATATCTCTTTGTACCAGGGAGACTGAGCTATATCTCTTTGTACCAGGGAGAGCAAGACTGAGCTATATCTCTTTGTACCAGGGAGACTGAGCTATATCTCTTTGTACCAGGGAGAGGGAGACTGAGCTTTATCTCTTTGTACAAGGGAGAGGGAGACTGAGCTATATCTCTTTGTACCAGGGAAAGGGAGACTGAGCTATATCTCTTTGTACCAGGGAAAGGGAGACTGAGCTATATCTCTTTGTACAAGGGAAAAGGAGACTGAGCTATAGCTATTTGTACCAGGGAGAGGGAGACTGAGCTATATCTCTTTGTACCAGGGAGACTGAGCTATATCTCTTTGTACCAGGGAGAGGGAGACTGAGCTATATCTCTTTGTACCAGGGAGACAGAGCTATATCTCTTTGTACCAGGGAGACTGAGCTATATCTCTTTGTACCAGGGAGAGGGATTCTGAGCTATATCTCTTTGTACCAGGGAGACTGAGCTATATCTCTTTGTACCAGGGAGAGGGAGACTGAGCTATATCTCTTTGTACCAGGGAGACTGAGCTATATCTCTTTGTACCAGGGAGAGCAAGACTGAGCTATATCTCTTTGTACCAGGGAGACTGAGCTATATCTCTTTGTACCAGGGAGACTGAGCTATATCTCTTTGTACCAGGGAGAGCAAGGCTGAGCTATATCTCTTTATACCAGGGAGAGGGAGACTGAGCTATATCTCTTTGTACCAGGGAGAGGGAGACTGAGCTATATCTCTTTGTACCAGGGAGAGCAAGACTGAGCTATATCTCTTTGTACCAGGGAGACTGAGCTATATCTCTTTGTACCAGGGAGACTGAGCTATATCTCTTTGTACCAGGGAGAGCAAGGCTGAGCTATATCTCTTTATACCAGGGAGAGGGAGACTGAGCTATATCTCTTTGTACCAGGGAGAGGGAGACTGAGCTATATCTCTTTGTACCAGGGAGAGGAAGACTGAGCTATATCTCTTTGTACCAGGGAGACTGAGCTATATCTCTTTGTACCAGGGAGAGGGAGACTGAGCTTTATCTCTTTGTACAAGGGAGAGGGAGACTGAGCTATATCTCTTTGTACCAGGGAAAGAGAGACTGAGCTATATCTCTTTGTACCAGGGAAAGGGAGACTGAGCTATATCTCTTTGTACAAGGGAGAGGGAGACTGAGCTATATCTCTTTGTACCAGGGAGAGGGAGACTGAGCTATATCTCTTTGTACCAGGGAGACTGAGCTATATCTCTTTGTACCAGGGAGAGGGAGACTGGGCTATATCTCTTTGTACCAGGGAGACAGAGCTATATCTCTTTGTACCAGGGAGACTGAGCTATATCTCTTTGTACCAGGGAGAGGGATTCTGAGCTATATCTCTTTGTACCAGGGAGAAGGAGACTGAGCTATATCTCTTTGTACCAGGGAGAGGGAGACTGAGCTATATCTCTTTGTACCAGGGAGAAGGAGACTGAGCTATAGCTCTTTGTACCAGGGAGAATGACACTGAGCTATATCTCTTTGTACCAGGGGGATGGATACTGAGCTATATCTCTTTGTACCAGGGAGAGGGATACTGGGCTATTTCTCTTTGTACCAGGGAGACTGGGCTATATCTCTTTGTACCAGGGAGAGGGATACTGGGCTATTTCTCTTTGTACCAGGGAGATGGAGACTGAGCTATTTCTCTTAGTACCATGGAGATGGAGACTGAGCTATATCTCTTTGTACCAGGGAGAGGGTGACTGAGCTAAATCTCTTTGTGCCAGGGAGAGGGAGACTGAGATATTTCTCTTTGTACCAGGTAGACTGAGCTATATCTCTTTGTACCAGGGAGACTGAGCTATATCTCTTTGTGCTAAAGAGACTGAGCTATATCTCTTTGTGCTAAAGAGACTGAGCTATATCTCTTTGTACCAGGGAGAGGGAGACTGAGCTATATCTCTTTGTACCAGGGAGACTGAGCTATATCTCTTTGTACCAGGGAGAGCAAGACTGAGCTATATCTCTTTGTACCAGGGAGACTGAGCTATATCTCTTTGTACCAGGGAGACTGAGCTATATCTCTTTGTACCAGGGAGAGCAAGGCTGAGCTATATCTCTTTATACCAGGGAGAGGGAGACTGAGCTATATCTCTTTGTACCAGGGAGAGGGAGACTGAGCTATATCTCTTTGTACCAGGGAGAGGAAGACTGAGCTATATCTCTTTGTGCCAGGGAGAGGGAGACTGAGCTATATCTCTTTGTACCAGGGGGATAGATACTGAGCTATATCTCTTTGTACCAGGGAGAGGGAGACTGAGCTTTATCTCTTTGTACCAGGGAGAGGGAGACTGAGCTATATCTCTTTGTACCAGGGAGAAGGAGACTGAGCTATATCTCTTTGTACCAGGAAGAGGGAGACTGAGCTATATCTCTTTGTGCCAGGGAGAGGGAGACTGAGCTATATCTATTTCTACCAGGGAGAGGGAGACTGAGCTATATCTCCTTGTACCAGGGAGAGGGAGACTGAGCTATATCTCTTTGTACCAGGGAGATGGAGACTGAGCTATATCTCTTTGTACCAGGGAGAGGGAGACTGAGCTATATCTCTTTGTGCCAGGGAGAGGGAGACTGAGCTATATCTCTTTGTACCAGGGAGAGGAGAACTGAGCTATATCTCTTCGTACCAGGGAGAGGGAGACTGAGCTATATCTCTTTGTACCAGGGAGACTGAGCTATATCTCTTTGTACCAGGGAGAAGGAGACTGAGCTATATCTCTTTGTACCAGGGAGAAGGAGACTGAGCTATAGCTATTTGCACCAGGGAGAGGGAGACTGAGCTATATCTCTTTGTACCAGGGAGACTGAGCTATATCTCTTTGTACCAGGGAGAGGGAGACTGAGCTATATCTCTTTGTACCAGGGAGAGGGAGACTGAGCTATATCTCTTTGTACCAGGGAGAGGGAGACTGAGCTATATCTCTTTGTACCAGGGAGACTGAGCTATATCTCTTTGTACCAGGGAGAGGGAGACTGAGCTATATCTCTTTGTACCAGGGAGACTGAGCTATATCTCTTTGTATCAGGGAGACTGAGCTATATCTCTTTGTACCAGGGAGAGGGAGACTGAGCTATATCTCTTTGTACCAGGGAAAAGGAGACTGAGCTATAGCTATTTGTACCAGGGAGACTGAGCTATATCTCTTTGTACCAGGGAGACTGAGCTATATCTCTTTGTACCAGGGAGAGGGAGACTGAGCTATATCTCTTTGTACCAGGAAGAGGGAGACTGAGCTATATCTCTTTGTACCAGGGAGAGGGAGACTGAGCTATATCTCTTTGTACCAGGGAGAGGGAGACTGAGCTATATCTCTTTGTACCAGGGAGAGGAGAACTGAGCTATATCTCTTCGTACCAGGGAGAGGGAGACTGAGCTATATCTCTTTGTACCAGGGAGACTGAGCTATATCTCTTTGTACCAGGGAGAAGGAGACTGAGCTATATCTCTTTGTACCAGGGAGAAGGAGACTGAGCTATAGCTATTTGTACCAGGGAGAGGGAGACTGAGCTATATCTCTTTGTACCAGGGAGACTGAGCTATATCTCTTTGTACCAGGGAGAGGGAGACTGAGCTATATCTCTTTGTACCAGGGAGGGGGAGACTGAGCTATATCTCTTTGTACCAGGGAGAGGGAGACTGAGCTATATCTCTTTGTACCAGGGAGACTGAGCTATATCTCTTTGTACCAGGGAGACTGAGCTATATCTCTTTGTACCAGGGAGACTGAGCTATATCTCTTTGTACCAGGGAGAGGGAGACTGAGCTATATCTCTTTGTACCAGGGAAAAGGAGACTGAGCTATAGCTATTTGTACCAGGGAGACTGAGCTATATCTCTTTGTACCAGGGAGACTGAGCTATATCTCTTTGTACCAGGGAGAGGGAGACTGAGCTATATCTCTTTGTACCAGGGAGAGGGAGACTGAGCTATATCTCTTTGTACCAGGGAGAGGGAGACTGAGCTATATCTCTTTGTACCAGGGAGAGGAAGACTGAGCTATATCTCTTTGTACCAGGGAGAGGGAGACTGAGCTATATCTCTTTGTACCAGGGAGAGGGAGACTGAGCTATATCTCTTTGTACCAGGGAGAGGAAGACTGAGCTATATCTCTTTGTACCAGGGAGAGGGAGACTGACCTATATCTCTTTGTACCAGGGAGACTGAGCTATATCTCTTTGTACCAGGGAGAGGAAGACTGAGCTATATCTCTTTGTACCAGGGAGAGGGAGACTGAGCTATATCTCTTTGTACCAGGGAGAGGGAGACTGAGCTATATCTCTTTGTACCAGGGAGAGGAAGACTGAGCTATATCTCTTTGTACCAGGGAGAGGGAGACTGAGCTATATTTCTTTGTACCAGGGAGACCGAGCTATATCTCTTTGTACCAGGGAGACTGAGCTATATCTCTTTGTACCAGGGAGAGGGAGACTGAGCTTTATCTCTTTGTACCAGGGAGACTGAGCTATATCTCTTTGTACCAGGGAGAATGACACTGAGCTATATCTCTTTGTACCAGGGGAATGGATACTGAGCTATACCTCTTTGTACAAGGGAGAGGGATACTGGGCTATTTCTCTTTGTACCAGGGAGAGTGAGACTGAGCTATATCTCTTTGTACCAGGGAGACTGAGCTATATCTATTTGTACCAGGGAGATGGAGACTGAGCTATATCTCTTTGTACCAAGGAGAGGGTGACTGAGCTATATCTCTTTGTGCCAGGGAGAGGGAGACTGAGCTATATCCCTTTGTACCAGGGAGACTGAGCTATATCTCTTTGTACCAGGGAGACTGAGCTATATCTCTTTGTACCAGGGAGACTGAGCTATATCTCTTTGTGCTAAGGAGACTGAGCTATATTTCTTTGTACCAGGGAGAGAGAGAGACTGAGCTATATCTCTTTGTGCCAGGGAGACTGAGCTATATCTCTTTGTGCCAGGGAGACTGAGCTATATCTCTTTGTACCAGGGAGAGCAAGACAGAGCTATATCTCTTTGTACCAGGGAGATGAAGACTGAGCTATATCTCTTTGTACCAGGGGGATGAATACTGAGCTATATCTCTTTGTACCAGGGAGAGGGAGACTGAGCTATATCTCTTTGTACCAGGGAGAGGGAGACTGAGCTATATCTCTTTGTACCAGGGAGAGGGAGACTGAGCTATATCTCTTTGTACCAGGGAGAGGAAGACTGAGCTATTTCTCTTTGTACCATTGAGATGGAGACTGAGCTGTTTCTCTTTGTATCAGGGAGAGGGTGACTGAGGTATATCTCTTTGTGCCAGGGAGAGGGAGACTGAGATATATCTCTTTGTGCCAGGGAGAGGGAGACTGAGCTATAACTCTTTGTACCAGGGAGAGAGAGACTGAGCTATATCTCTTTGTACCAGGGAGAGGAAGACTGAGCTATTTCTCTTTGTACCAGGGAGATGGAGACTGAGCTGTTTCTCTATGTATCAGGGAGAGGGTGACTGAGCTATATCTCTTTGTACCAGGGAGAGGGAGACTGAGATATATCTCTTTGTACCAGGGAGACTGAGCTATATCTCTTTGTACCAGGGAGACTGAGCTATATCTCTTTGTGCTAAGGAGACTGAGCTATATCTCTTTGTACCAGGGAGAGGGAGACTGAGCTATATCTCTTTGTGCCAGGGAGACTGAGCTATATCTCTTTGTACCAAGGAGATGGAGACTGAGCTATATCTCTTTGTACCAGGGAGACTGAGCTATATCTCTTTGTACCAGGGAGAATGACACTGAGCTATATCTCTTTGTACCAGGGGAATGGATACTGAGCTATACCTCTTTGTACCAGGGAGAGGGATACTGGGCTATTTCTCTTTGTACCAGGGAGAGTGAGACTGAGCTATATCTCTTTGTACCAGGGAGACTGAGCTATATCTATTTGTACCAGGGAGATGGAGACTGAGCTATATCTCTTTGTACCAGGGAGAGGGTGACTGAGCTATATCTCTTTGTGCCAGGGAGAGGGAGACTGAGATATATCTCTTTGTACCAGGGAGACTGAGCTATATCTCTTTGTACCAGGGAGACTGAGCTATATCTCTTTGTACCAGGGAGACTGAGCTATATCTCTTTGTACCAAGGAGATGGAGACTGAGCTATATCTCTTTGTACCAGGGAGACTGAGCTATATCTCTTTGTACCAGGGAGAATGACACTGAGCTATATCTCTTTGTACCAGGGAGACAAAAGACTGAGCTATATCTCTTTGTGCCAGGGAGACTGAGCTATTTCTCTTTGTACCAGGGAGAGCAAGACAGAGCTATATCTCTTTGTACCAGGGAGATGGAGACTGAGCTATATCTCTTTGTACCAGGGGGATGAATACTGAGCTATATCTTTTTGTACCAGGGAGAGGGAGACTGAGCTATATCTCTTTGTACCAGGGAGAGGGAGACTGAGCTATATCTCTTTGTACTAGGGAGAGGGAGACTGAGCTATATCTCTTTGTACCAGGGAGATGGAGACTGAGCTGTTTCTCTTTGTATCAGGGAGAGGGTGACTGAGCTATATCTCTTTGTACCAGGGAGAGGGAGACTGAGATATATCTCTTTGTGCCAGGGAGAGGGAGACTGAGCTATAACTCTTTGTACCAGGGAGAGAGAGACTGAGCTATATCTCTTTGTACCAGGGAGAGGAAGACTGAGCTATTTCTCTTTGTACCAGGGAGATGGAGACTGAGCTGTTTCTCTTTGTATCAGGGAGAGGGTGACTGAGCTATATCTCTTTGTACCAGGGAGAGGGAGACTGAGATATATCTCTTTGTACCAGGTAGACTGAGCTATATCTCTTTGTACCAGGGAGACTGAGCTATATCTCTTTGTACCAGGGAGACTGAGCTATATCTCTTTGTGCTAAGGAGACTGAGCTATATCTCTTTGTACCAGGGAGAGGGAGACTGAGCTATATCTCTTTGTGCCAGGGAGACTGAGCTATATCTCTTTGTACCAGGGAGAGGGAGACTGAGCTATATCTCTTTGTACCAGGGAGAGGGAGACTGAGATATATCTCTTTGTACTAGGGAGACTGAGCTATATCTCTTTGTACCATGGAGATAGAATGAGCGATATCTCTTTGTACCAGGGAGAGAAAGACTGAGATATATCTCTTTGTACCATGGAGAGAGAATTAGCTATTTCTCTTTGTGCCAGGGAGAGGAAGACTGAGCTATATCTATTTCTACCACGGAGAGGGAGACTGAGCTATATCTCTTTGTACCAGGGAGAGGGAGACTGAGCTATATCTCTTTGTACCAGGGAGATGGAGACTGAGCTATATCTCTTTGTGCCATGGAGAGGGAGACTGAGCTATATCTCTTTGTGCCAGGGAGAGGGAGACTGAGCTATATCTCTTTGTACCAGGGAGACTGAGCTATATCTCTTTGTAACAGGGAGAGGAAGACTGAGCTATTTCTCTTTATTCCAAGGAGAGGGAGACTGAGCTATATCTCTTTGTGCCAGGGAGAGGGAGACTGAGCTATATCTCTTTGTGCCAGGAAGAGGCAGACTGAGCTAAATCTCTTTGTGCCAGGGAGAGGGAGACTGAGCTATATCTCTTTGTACCAGGGATACTGAGCTATATCTCTTTGTGCCAGGGAGAGGGAGACTGAGCTATATCTCTTTGTACCAGGGAGACTGAGCTATATCTATTTGTACCAGGGAGATGGAGACTGAGCTATATCTCTTCGTACCAGGGAGAGGGTGACTGAGCTATATCTCTTTGTGCCAGGGAGAGGGAGACTGAGATATATCTCTTTGTACCAGGGAGACTGAGCTATATCTCTTTGTACCAGGGAGACTGAGCTATATCTCTTTGTACCAGGGAGACTGAGCTATATCTCTTTGTGCTAAGGAGACTGAGGTATATCTCTTTGTACCAGGGAGAGAGAGACTGAGCTATATCTCTTTGTGCCAGGGAGACTGAGCTATATCTCTTTGTACCAGGGAGAGCAAGACAGAGCTATATCTCTTTGTACCAGGGAGATGGAGACTGAGCTATATCTCTTTGAACCAGGGGGATGAATACTGAGATATATCTCTTTGTACCAGGGAGACTGAGCTATATCTCTTTGTACCAGGGAGAGGGAGACTGAGCTATATCTCTTTGTACCAGGGAGAGGGAGACTGAGCTATATCTCTTTGTGCCAGGGAGACTGAGCTATATCTCTTTGTACCAGGGAGAGCAAGACAGAGCTATATCTCTTTGTACCAGGGAGATGGAGACTGAGCTATATCTCTTTGTACCAGGGAGAGGGAGACTGAGCTATATCTCTTTGTACCAGGGAGATGGAGACTGAGCTGTTTCTCTTTGTATCAGGGAGAGGGTGACTGAGCTATATCACTTTGTGCCAGGGAGAGGGAGACTGAGATATATCTCTTTGTGCCAGGGCGAGGGAGACTGAGCTATAACTCTTTGTACCAGGGAGAGAGAGACTGAGCTATATCTCTTTGTACCAGGGAGAGGAAGACTGAGCTATTTCTCTTTGTACCAAGGAGATGGAGACTGAGCTGTTTCTCTTTGTATCAGGGAGAGGGTGACTGAGCTATATCTCTTTGTACCAGGGAGAGGGAGACTGAGATATATCTCTTTGTACCAGGGAGACTGAGCTATATCTCTTTGTACCAGGGAGACTGAGCTATATCTCTTTGTACCAGGAAGACTGAGCTATATCTCTTTGTGCTAAGGAGACTGAGCTATATCTCTTTGTACCAGGGAGAGGGAGACTGAGCTATATCTCTTTGTGCCAGGGAGACTGAGTTATATCTCTTTGTACCAAGGAGATGGAGACTGAGCTATATCTCTTTGTGCCAGGGAGACTGAGCTATATCTCTTTGTACCAGGGAGACTGAGCTATATCTCTTTGTACCAGGGAGAATGACACTGAGCTATATCTCTTTGTACCAGGGGAATGGATACTGAGCTATACCTCTTTGTACCAGGGAGAGGGAGACTGAGCTATATCTCTTTGTGCCAGGGAGACTGAGCTATATCTCTTTGTACCAAGGAGATGGAGACTGAGCTATATCTCTTTGTACCAGGGAGACTGAGCTATATCTCTTTGTACCAGGGAGAATGAAACTGAGCTATATCTCTTTGTACCAGGGGAATGGATACTGAGCTATACCTCTTTGTACCAGGGAGAGTGAGACTGAGCTATATCTCTTTGTACCAGGGAGACTGAGCTATATCTATTTGTACCAGGGAGATGGAGACTGAGCTATATCTCTTTGTACCAGGGAGAGGGTGACTGAGCTATATCTCTTTGTGCCAGGGAGAGGGAGACTGAGATATATCTCTTTGTACCAGGGAGACTGAGCTATATCTCTTTGTACCAGGGAGACTGATCTATATCTCTTTGTACCAGGGAGTTTGAGCTATATCTCTTTGTACCAGGGAGACTGAGCTATATCTCTTTGTGCTAAGGAGACTGAGCTATATCTCTTTGTACCAGGGAGAGAGAGACTGAGCTATATCTCTTTGTGCCAGGGAGACTGAGCTATATCTCTTTGTACCAGGGAGAGCAAGACAGATCTATATCTCTTTGTACCAGGGAGATGGAGACTGAGCTATATCTCTTTGTACCAGGGGGATGAATACTGAGCTATATCTCTTTGTACCAGGGAGAGGGAGACTGAGCTATATCTCTTTGTACCAGGGAGAGGGAGACTGAGCTATATCTCTTTGTACCAGGGAGAGGGAGACTGAGCTATATCTCTTTGTACCAGGGAGAGGAAGACTGAGCTATTTCTCTTTTTACCAGGGAGATGGAGACTGAGCTGTTTCTCTTTGTATCAGGGAGAGGGTGACTGAGCTATATCTCTTTGTGCCAGGGAGAGGGAGACTGAGATATATCTCTTTGTGCCAGGGAGAGGGAGACTGAGCTATAACTCTTTGTACCAGGGAGAGAGAGACTGAGCTATATATATCTCTTTGTACCAGGGAGAGGAAGACTGAGCTATTTCTCTTTGTACCAGGGAGATGGAGACTGAGCTGTTTCTCTTTGTATCAGGGAGAGGGTGACTGAGCTATATCTCTTTGTACCAGGGAGAGGGAGACTGAGATATATCTCTTTGTACCAGGGAGACTGAGCTATATCTCTTTGTACTAGGGAGACTGAGCTATATCTCTTTGTACCAGGGAGACTGAGCTATATCTCTTTGTGCTAAGGAGACTGAGCTATATCTCTTTGTACCAGGGAGAGGGAGACTGAGCTATATCTCTTTGTGCCAGGGAGACTGAGCTATATCTCTTTGTACCAAGGAGATGGAGACTGAGCTATATCTCTTTGTACCAGGGGGATGAATACTGAGCTATATCTCTTTGTACCAGGGAGAGGGAGAGAAGCTATATCTCTTTGTACCAGGGAGAGGGAGACTGAGCTATATCTCTTTGTACCAGGGAGAGGAAGACTGAGCTATATCTCTTTGTACCAGGGAGAGGAAGACTGAGTTATATCTCTTTGTACCAGGGAGAGGGGGACTGAGCTATATCTCTTTGTACCAGGGAGAGGGAGACTTAGCTATATCTCTTTGTACCAGGGAGAGGAAGACTGAGCTATATCTCTTTGTACCAGGGAGAGGGAGACTGAGCTATATCTCTTTGTACCAGGGAGAGAGACTGAGCTATATCTCTTTGTACCAGGGAGAGGGAGACTGAGCTATATCTCTTTGTACCAGGGAGAGGGAGACTGAGATATATCTCTTTGTACTAGGGAGACTGAGCTATATCTCTTTGTACCATGGAGATAGAATGAGCGATATCTCTTTGTACCAGGGAGAGGAAGACTGAGCTATATCTCTTTGTACCAGGGAGAGGGAGACTGAGCTATATCTCTTTGTACCAGGGAGATGGAGACTGAGCTATATCTCTTTGTGCCAGGGAGAGGGAGACTGAGCTATATCTCTTTGTGCCAGGGAGAGGGAGACTGAGCTATATCTCTTTGTACCAGGGAGACTGAGCTATATCTCTTTGTACCAGGGAGACTGAGCTATATCTCTTTGTACCAGGGAGAGGAAGACTGAGCTATATCTCTTTATGCCAAGGAGAGGGAGACTGAGCTATATCTCTTTGTGCCAGGGAGAGGGAGACTGAGCTATATCTCTTTGTGCCAGGAAGAGGGAGACTGAGCTATATCTCTTTGTGCCAGGGAGAGGGAGACTGAGCTATATCTCTTTATAGTGAAAAAGGGTGTGTGTACAAGCGCTAAGGTAATCCCCAAGCTGTATCCAAACAGAGATCCTAACCAACCTCCAAAAAATATGCACAAGTAGTAAGAAGTGAATACAGCGCCAACAAGAGGCCAAGGGATAAATATACTCACAGAGAGATAAAAGAAGATTATTTAATGAACCATGTTAAAAAGCATCAGTAATAAAAGACTATATATAAAAAATGTAAAAAGCACATATAAATAAAATTACAAATACAGGAATATCTTACAGAAGCGGCTCAAAGGGCCAAAGCTGATAATTACAATAAAAACAGAGGTAATAACAGGTGATCAGTGTGAGTGGTACACCAGAATAAGAGTGTATACTGATAAAACAGAATTAGCCTAAGTGCAACTGTAGCAAGTGCATCAAGCAAAAAACTAATAAACAATAATACAAACAATAGTGTTCAAAATTAGTGTTACAAAAATAGTGTTCCAAAAAATAGAAAAATGCACTGCAGTGCAAAAAAAGGGGGGTAGCAAAATAATTGTATAGATACAATCAAGTAGTGAGTGAGTGCAAATGGATATAAAAATGCTAGCTACTTAATCCAGTGAGGTTAAGATATAATTAAATAAAATACACAATATGCAATAACATAAAAAATATAATACACAATATGCAATAACATAAAAAATAAAAAATAAAATATAAAATATAATCCAAAAAAGTGTTCAAAAAGTTGATCAACAAATGTTAGTGAAGAACAAAAATAAGTCAATCAAAACTAAAAAATGGAAAAAAAGGGTGATGAAAAGCAAGGTGAAAGTGAGGAAATTGATTCCTTCCAATGTTAGTTACTTTAACAGATCCAAATTCCTGAGTGTGGTTGCTGAAGTAGCTGATTGGATCCTAGCACCTGTCAGCTGCTCCTATGGTATCCTAAAAAGTGTCCCAATATGTCAACGCGTTTCTGCCCTCAAAAAAGGGCCTTTCTCAAGACTAGCTAGTCTTGAGATTGGAAGGAATCAATTGGAAGGAATCAATTTCCTCACTTTCACCTTGCTTTTCATCACCCTTTTTTTCCATTTTTTAGTTTTGATTGACTTATTTTTGTTCTTCACTAACATTTGTTGATCAACTTTTTGAACACTTTTTTGGATTATATTTTATATTTTATTTTTTATGTTATTGCATATTGTGTATTATATTTTTTATGTTATTGCATATTGTGTATTTTATTTAATTATATCTTAACCTCACTGGATTAAGTAGCTAGCATTTTTATATCCATTTGCACTCACTCACTACTTGATTGTATCTATACAATTATTTTGCTACCCCCCTTTTTTTGCACTGCAGTGCATTTTTCTATTTTTTGGAACACTATTTTTGTAACACTAATTTTGAACACTATTGTTTGTATTATTGTTTATTAGTTTTTTGCTTGATGCACTTGCTACAGTTGCACTTAGGCTAATTCTGTTTTATCAGTATACACTCTTATTCTGGTGTACCACTCACATTGATCACCTGTTATTACCTCTGTTTTTATTGTAATTATCAGCTTTGGCCCTTTGAGCCGCTTCTGTAAGATATTCCTGTATTTGTAATTTTATTTATATGTGCTTTTTACATTTTTTATATATAGTCTTTTATTACTGATGCTTTTTAACATGGTTCATTAAATAATCTTCTTTTATCTCTCTGTGAGTATATTTATCCCTTGGCCTCTTGTTGGCTCTGTATTCACTTCTTACTACTTGTCTATATCTCTTTATACCAGGGAGACTGAGCTATATCTCTTTGTGCCAGGGAGAGGGAGACTGAGCTATATCTCTTTGTACCAGGGAGAGGGAGACTGAGCTATATCTCTTTGTACCAGGGAGAGGAAGACTGAGCTATTTCTCTTTGTACCATTGAGATGGAGACTGAGCTGTTTCTCTTTGTATCAGGGAGAGGGTGACTGAGGTATATCTCTTTGTGCCAGGGAGAGGGAGACTGAGATATATCTCTTTGTGCCAGGGAGAGGGAGACTGAGCTATAACTCTTTGTACCAGGGAGAGAGAGCCTGAGCTATATCTCTTTGTACCAGGGAGAGGAAGACTGAGCTATTTCTCTTTGTACCAGGGAGATGGAGACTGAGCTGTTTCTCTATGTATCAGGGAGAGGGTGACTGAGCTATATCTCTTTGTACCAGGGAGAGGGAGACTGAGATATATCTCTTTGTACCAGGGAGACTGAGCTATATCTCTTTGTACCAGGGAGACTGAGCTATATCTCTTTGTGCTAAGGAGACTGAGCTATATCTCTTTGTACCAGGGAGAGGGAGACTGAGCTATATCTCTTTGTGCCAGGGAGACTGAGCTATATCTCTTTGTACCAAGGAGATGGAGACTGAGCTATATCTCTTTGTACCAGGGAGACTGAGCTATATCTCTTTGTACCAGGGAGAATGACACTGAGCTATATCTCTTTGTACCAGGGGAATGGATACTGAGCTATACCTCTTTGTACCAGGGAGAGGGATACTGGGCTATTTCTCTTTGTACCAGGGAGAGTGAGACTGAGCTATATCTCTTTGTACCAGGGAGACTGAGCTATATCTATTTGTACCAGGGAGATGGAGACTGAGCTATATCTCTTTGTACCAGGGAGAGGGTGACTGAGCTATATCTCTTTGTGCCAGGGAGAGGGAGACTGAGATATATCTCTTTGTACCAGGGAGACTGAGCTATATCTCTTTGTACCAGGGAGACTGAGCTATATCTCTTTGTACCAGGGAGACTGAGCTATATCTCTTTGTACCAAGGAGATGGAGACTGAGCTATATCTCTTTGTACCAGGGAGACTGAGCTATATCTCTTTGTACCAGGGAGAATGACACTGAGCTATATCTCTTTGTACCAGGGAGACAAAAGACTGAGCTATATCTCTTTGTGCCAGGGAGACTGAGCTATTTCTCTTTGTACCAGGGAGAGCAAGACAGAGCTATATCTCTTTGTACCAGGGAGATGGAGACTGAGCTATATCTCTTTGTACCAGGGGGATGAATACTGAGCTATATCTTTTTGTACCAGGGAGAGGGAGACTGAGCTATATCTCTTTGTACCAGGGAGAGGGAGACTGAGCTATATCTCTTTGTACTAGGGAGAGGGAGACTGAGCTATATCTCTTTGTACCAGGGAGATGGAGACTGAGCTGTTTCTCTTTGTATCAGGGAGAGGGTGACTGAGCTATATCTCTTTGTGCCAGGGAGAGGGAGACTGAGATATATCTCTTTGTGCCAGGGAGAGGGAGACTGAGCTATAACTCTTTGTACCAGGGAGAGAGAGACTGAGCTATATCTCTTTGTACCAGGGAGAGGAAGACTGAGCTATTTCTCTTTGTACCAGGGAGATGGAGACTGAGCTGTTTCTCTTTGTATCAGGGAGAGGGTGACTGAGCTATATCTCTTTGTACCAGGGAGAGGGAGACTGAGATATATCTCTTTGTACCAGGGAGACTGAGCTATATCTCTTTGTACCAGGGAGACTGAGCTATATCTCTTTGTGCTAAGGAGACTGAGCTATATCTCTTTGTACCAGGGAGAGGGAGACTGAGCTATATCTCTTTGTGCCAGGGAGACTGAGCTATATCTCTTTGTACCAGGGAGAGGGAGACTGAGCTATATCTCTTTGTACCAGGGAGAGGGAGACTGAGATATATCTCTTTGTACTAGGGAGACTGAGCTATATCTCTTTGTACCATGGAGATAGAATGAGCGATATCTCTTTGTACCAGGGAGAGAAAGACTGAGATATATCTCTTTGTACCATGGAGAGAGAATTAGCTATTTCTCTTTGTGCCAGGGAGAGGAAGACTGAGCTATATCTATTTCTACCACGGAGAGGGAGACTGAGCTATATCTCTTTGTACCAGGGAGAGGGAGACTGAGCTATATCTCTTTGTACCAGGGAGATGGAGACTGAGCTATATCTCTTTGTGCCATGGAGAGGGAGACTGAGCTATATCTCTTTGTGCCAGGGAGAGGGAGACTGAGCTATATCTCTTTGTACCAGGGAGACTGAGCTATATCTCTTTGTAACAGGGAGAGGAAGACTGAGCTATTTCTCTTTATTCCAAGGAGAGGGAGACTGAGCTATATCTCTTTGTGCCAGGGAGAGGGAGACTGAGCTATATCTCTTTGTGCCAGGAAGAGGCAGACTGAGCTAAATCTCTTTGTGCCAGGGAGAGGGAGACTGAGCTATATCTCTTTGTACCAGGGATACTGAGCTATATCTCTTTGTGCCAGGGAGAGGGAGACTGAGCTATATCTCTTTGTACCAGGGAGACTGAGCTATATCTATTTGTACCAGGGAGATGGAGACTGAGCTATATCTCTTCGTACCAGGGAGAGGGTGACTGAGCTATATCTCTTTGTGCCAGGGAGAGGGAGACTGAGATATATCTCTTTGTACCAGGGAGACTGAGCTATATCTCTTTGTACCAGGGAGACTGAGCTATATCTCTTTGTACCAGGGAGACTGAGCTATATCTCTTTGTGCTAAGGAGACTGAGGTATATCTCTTTGTACCAGGGAGAGAGAGACTGAGCTATATCTCTTTGTGCCAGGGAGACTGAGCTATATCTCTTTGTACCAGGGAGAGCAAGACAGAGCTATATCTCTTTGTACCAGGGAGATGGAGACTGAGCTATATCTCTTTGAACCAGGGGGATGAATACTGAGATATATCTCTTTGTACCAGGGAGACTGAGCTATATCTCTTTGTACCAGGGAGAGGGAGACTGAGCTATATCTCTTTGTACCAGGGAGAGGGAGACTGAGCTATATCTCTTTGTGCCAGGGAGACTGAGCTATATCTCTTTGTACCAGGGAGAGCAAGACAGAGCTATATCTCTTTGTACCAGGGAGATGGAGACTGAGCTATATCTCTTTGTACCAGGGAGAGGGAGACTGAGCTATATCTCTTTGTACCAGGGAGATGGAGACTGAGCTGTTTCTCTTTGTATCAGGGAGAGGGTGACTGAGCTATATCACTTTGTGCCAGGGAGAGGGAGACTGAGATATATCTCTTTGTGCCAGGGCGAGGGAGACTGAGCTATAACTCTTTGTACCAGGGAGAGAGAGACTGAGCTATATCTCTTTGTACCAGGGAGAGGAAGACTGAGCTATTTCTCTTTGTACCAAGGAGATGGAGACTGAGCTGTTTCTCTTTGTATCAGGGAGAGGGTGACTGAGCTATATCTCTTTGTACCAGGGAGAGGGAGACTGAGATATATCTCTTTGTACCAGGGAGACTGAGCTATATCTCTTTGTACCAGGGAGACTGAGCTATATCTCTTTGTACCAGGAAGACTGAGCTATATCTCTTTGTGCTAAGGAGACTGAGCTATATCTCTTTGTACCAGGGAGAGGGAGACTGAGCTATATCTCTTTGTGCCAGGGAGACTGAGTTATATCTCTTTGTACCAAGGAGATGGAGACTGAGCTATATCTCTTTGTGCCAGGGAGACTGAGCTATATCTCTTTGTACCAGGGAGACTGAGCTATATCTCTTTGTACCAGGGAGAATGACACTGAGCTATATCTCTTTGTACCAGGGGAATGGATACTGAGCTATACCTCTTTGTACCAGGGAGAGGGAGACTGAGCTATATCTCTTTGTGCCAGGGAGACTGAGCTATATCTCTTTGTACCAAGGAGATGGAGACTGAGCTATATCTCTTTGTACCAGGGAGACTGAGCTATATCTCTTTGTACCAGGGAGAATGAAACTGAGCTATATCTCTTTGTACCAGGGGAATGGATACTGAGCTATACCTCTTTGTACCAGGGAGAGTGAGACTGAGCTATATCTCTTTGTACCAGGGAGACTGAGCTATATCTATTTGTACCAGGGAGATGGAGACTGAGCTATATCTCTTTGTACCAGGGAGAGGGTGACTGAGCTATATCTCTTTGTGCCAGGGAGAGGGAGACTGAGATATATCTCTTTGTACCAGGGAGACTGAGCTATATCTCTTTGTACCAGGGAGACTGATCTATATCTCTTTGTACCAGGGAGTTTGAGCTATATCTCTTTGTACCAGGGAGACTGAGCTATATCTCTTTGTGCTAAGGAGACTGAGCTATATCTCTTTGTACCAGGGAGAGAGAGACTGAGCTATATCTCTTTGTGCCAGGGAGACTGAGCTATATCTCTTTGTACCAGGGAGAGCAAGACAGATCTATATCTCTTTGTACCAGGGAGATGGAGACTGAGCTATATCTCTTTGTACCAGGGGGATGAATACTGAGCTATATCTCTTTGTACCAGGGAGAGGGAGACTGAGCTATATCTCTTTGTACCAGGGAGAGGGAGACTGAGCTATATCTCTTTGTACCAGGGAGAGGGAGACTGAGCTATATCTCTTTGTACCAGGGAGAGGAAGACTGAGCTATTTCTCTTTTTACCAGGGAGATGGAGACTGAGCTGTTTCTCTTTGTATCAGGGAGAGGGTGACTGAGCTATATCTCTTTGTGCCAGGGAGAGGGAGACTGAGATATATCTCTTTGTGCCAGGGAGAGGGAGACTGAGCTATAACTCTTTGTACCAGGGAGAGAGAGACTGAGCTATATATATCTCTTTGTACCAGGGAGAGGAAGACTGAGCTATTTCTCTTTGTACCAGGGAGATGGAGACTGAGCTGTTTCTCTTTGTATCAGGGAGAGGGTGACTGAGCTATATCTCTTTGTACCAGGGAGAGGGAGACTGAGATATATCTCTTTGTACCAGGGAGACTGAGCTATATCTCTTTGTACTAGGGAGACTGAGCTATATCTCTTTGTACCAGGGAGACTGAGCTATATCTCTTTGTGCTAAGGAGACTGAGCTATATCTCTTTGTACCAGGGAGAGGGAGACTGAGCTATATCTCTTTGTGCCAGGGAGACTGAGCTATATCTCTTTGTACCAAGGAGATGGAGACTGAGCTATATCTCTTTGTACCAGGGGGATGAATACTGAGCTATATCTCTTTGTACCAGGGAGAGGGAGAGAAGCTATATCTCTTTGTACCAGGGAGAGGGAGACTGAGCTATATCTCTTTGTACCAGGGAGAGGAAGACTGAGCTATATCTCTTTGTACCAGGGAGAGGAAGACTGAGTTATATCTCTTTGTACCAGGGAGAGGGGGACTGAGCTATATCTCTTTGTACCAGGGAGAGGGAGACTTAGCTATATCTCTTTGTACCAGGGAGAGGAAGACTGAGCTATATCTCTTTGTACCAGGGAGAGGGAGACTGAGCTATATCTCTTTGTACCAGGGAGAGAGACTGAGCTATATCTCTTTGTACCAGGGAGAGGGAGACTGAGCTATATCTCTTTGTACCAGGGAGAGGGAGACTGAGATATATCTCTTTGTACTAGGGAGACTGAGCTATATCTCTTTGTACCATGGAGATAGAATGAGCGATATCTCTTTGTACCAGGGAGAGGAAGACTGAGCTATATCTCTTTGTACCAGGGAGAGGGAGACTGAGCTATATCTCTTTGTACCAGGGAGATGGAGACTGAGCTATATCTCTTTGTGCCAGGGAGAGGGAGACTGAGCTATATCTCTTTGTGCCAGGGAGAGGGAGACTGAGCTATATCTCTTTGTACCAGGGAGACTGAGCTATATCTCTTTGTACCAGGGAGACTGAGCTATATCTCTTTGTACCAGGGAGAGGAAGACTGAGCTATATCTCTTTATGCCAAGGAGAGGGAGACTGAGCTATATCTCTTTGTGCCAGGGAGAGGGAGACTGAGCTATATCTCTTTGTGCCAGGAAGAGGGAGACTGAGCTATATCTCTTTGTGCCAGGGAGAGGGAGACTGAGCTATATCTCTTTATAGTGAAAAAGGGTGTGTGTACAAGCGCTAAGGTAATCCCCAAGCTGTATCCAAACAGAGATCCTAACCAACCTCCAAAAAATATGCACAAGTAGTAAGAAGTGAATACAGCGCCAACAAGAGGCCAAGGGATAAATATACTCACAGAGAGATAAAAGAAGATTATTTAATGAACCATGTTAAAAAGCATCAGTAATAAAAGACTATATATAAAAAATGTAAAAAGCACATATAAATAAAATTACAAATACAGGAATATCTTACAGAAGCGGCTCAAAGGGCCAAAGCTGATAATTACAATAAAAACAGAGGTAATAACAGGTGATCAGTGTGAGTGGTACACCAGAATAAGAGTGTATACTGATAAAACAGAATTAGCCTAAGTGCAACTGTAGCAAGTGCATCAAGCAAAAAACTAATAAACAATAATACAAACAATAGTGTTCAAAATTAGTGTTACAAAAATAGTGTTCCAAAAAATAGAAAAATGCACTGCAGTGCAAAAAAAGGGGGGTAGCAAAATAATTGTATAGATACAATCAAGTAGTGAGTGAGTGCAAATGGATATAAAAATGCTAGCTACTTAATCCAGTGAGGTTAAGATATAATTAAATAAAATACACAATATGCAATAACATAAAAAATATAATACACAATATGCAATAACATAAAAAATAAAAAATAAAATATAAAATATAATCCAAAAAAGTGTTCAAAAAGTTGATCAACAAATGTTAGTGAAGAACAAAAATAAGTCAATCAAAACTAAAAAATGGAAAAAAAGGGTGATGAAAAGCAAGGTGAAAGTGAGGAAATTGATTCCTTCCAATGTTAGTTACTTTAACAGATCCAAATTCCTGAGTG
The DNA here is from genome assembly GCF_027579735.1 of Bombina bombina. Taxonomy (NCBI): domain Eukaryota; kingdom Metazoa; phylum Chordata; class Amphibia; order Anura; family Bombinatoridae; genus Bombina; species Bombina bombina. The sequence goes on along the minus strand of NC_069505.1, from coordinate 574,257,071 downwards.
TGGTTGCTGAAGTAGCTGATTGGATCCTAGCACCTGTCAGCTGCTCCTATGGTATCCTAAAAAGTGTCCCAATATGTCAACGCGTTTCTGCCCTCAAAAAAGGGCCTTTCTCAAGACTAGCTAGTCTTGAGATTGGAAGGAATCAATTGGAAGGAATCAATTTCCTCACTTTCACCTTGCTTTTCATCACCCTTTTTTTCCATTTTTTAGTTTTGATTGACTTATTTTTGTTCTTCACTAACATTTGTTGATCAACTTTTTGAACACTTTTTTGGATTATATTTTATATTTTATTTTTTATGTTATTGCATATTGTGTATTATATTTTTTATGTTATTGCATATTGTGTATTTTATTTAATTATATCTTAACCTCACTGGATTAAGTAGCTAGCATTTTTATATCCATTTGCACTCACTCACTACTTGATTGTATCTATACAATTATTTTGCTACCCCCCTTTTTTTGCAGTGCAGTGCATTTTTCTATTTTTTGGAACACTATTTTTGTAACACTAATTTTGAACACTATTGTTTGTATTATTGTTTATTAGTTTTTTGCTTGATGCACTTGCTACAGTTGCACTTAGGCTAATTCTGTTTTATCAGTATACACTCTTATTCTGGTGTACCACTCACATTGATCACCTGTTATTACCTCTGTTTTTATTGTAATTATCAGCTTTGGCCCTTTGAGCCGCTTCTGTAAGATATTCCTGTATTTGTAATTTTATTTATATGTGCTTTTTACATTTTTTATATATAGTCTTTTATTACTGATGCTTTTTAACATAGTTCATTAAATAATCTTCTTTTATCTCTCTGTGAGTATATTTATCCCTTGGCCTCTTGTTGGCTCTGTATTCACTTCTTACTACTTGTCTATATCTCTTTATACCAGGGAGACTGAGCTATATCTCTTTGTGCCAGGGAGAGGGAGACTGAGCTATATCTCTTTGTACCAGGGAGACTGAGCTATATCTCTTTGTACCATGGAGATGGAGACTGAGCTATATCTCTTTGTACCAGGGAGAGGGAGACTGAGCTATATCTCTTTGTACCAGGGAGAGGGAGACTGAGCTATATCTCTTTGTACCAGGGAGAGGGAGACTGAGCTATATCTCTTTGTACCAGGGAGAGAGAGACTGAGCTATATCTCTTTGTGCCAGGGAGAGGAAGACTGAGCTATATCTCTTTGTACCAGGGAGATGGAGACTGAGCTATATCTCTTTGTGCCAGGGAGAGCGATACTGAGCTATATCTCTTTGTGCCAGGGAGAGGGAGACTGAGCTATATCTCTTTGTACCAGGGAGACTGAGCTATATCTCTTTGTACCAGGGAGATTAAGCTATATCTCTTTGTACCAGGGAGAGGAAGACTGAGCTATATCTCTTTGTGCCAAGGAGAGAGAGACTGAGCTATATCTCTTTGTGCCAGGGAGAGGGAGACTGAGCTATATCTCTTTGTGCCAAGAAGAGGGAGACTGAGCTATATCTCTTTGTACCAGGGAGACTGAGCTATATCTCTTTGTGCCAGGGAGAGGGAGACTGAGCTATATCTCTTTGTACCAGGGAAACTGAGCTATATCTCTTTGTACCATGGAGATGGAGACTGAGCTATATCTCTTTGTACCAGGGAGAGGGAGACTGAGCTATATCTCTTTGTACTAGGGAGAGGGAGACTGAGCTATATCTCTTTGTACCAGGGAGAGGGAGACTGAGCTATATCTCTTTGTACCAGGGACAGGAAGACTGAGCTATATCTCTTTGTACCAGGGAGAGGGAGACTGAGCTATATCTCTTTGTACCAGGGAGAGGGAGACTGAGCTATATCTCTTTGTACCAGGGAGACTGAGCTATATCTCTTTGTACCAGGGAGACTGAGCTATATCTCTTTGTACCAGGGAGACTGAGCTATATATATTTGTACCAGGGAGACTGATCTATATCTCTTTGTGCCAGGGAGAGAGAGACTGAGCTATATCTCTTTGTACCAGGGAGACTGAGCTATATCTCTTTGTACCAGGGAGACTGAGCTATATCTCTTTGTGCCAGGGAGAGGGATACTGAGCTATATCTCTTTGTACCAGGGAGACTGAGCTATATCTCTTTGTACCATGGAGATGGAGACTGAGCTATATCTCTTTGTACCAGGGAGAGGGAGACTGAGCTATAGCTCTTTGTACTAGGGAGAGGGAGACTGAGCTATATCTCTTTGTACCAGGGAGACTGAGCTATATCTCTTTGTACCAGGGAGACTGAGCTATATCTCTTTGTACCAGGGAGACTGAGCTATATCTCTTTGTACCAGGGAGACTGAGCTATATCTCTTTGTACCAGGGAGAGGGAGACTGAGCTATATCTCTTTGTACCATTAGGAGAGAGACTGAGCTATATCTCTTTGTACCATGGAGATGGAGACTGAGCTATATCTCTTTGTACCAGGGAGAGGGAGACTGAGCTATAGCTCTTTGTACTAGGGAGAGGGAGACTGAGCTATATCTCTTTGTACCAGGGAGACTGAGCTATATCTCTTTGTACCAGGGAGACTGAGCTATATCTCTTTGTACCAGGGAGACTGAGCTATATCTCTTTGTACCAGGGAGACTGAGCTATATCTCTTTGTACCAGGGAGAGGGAGACTGAGCTATATCTCTTTGTACCATTAGGAGAGAGACTGAGCTATATCTCTTTGTACCAGGGAGACTGAGCTATATCTCTTTGTACCAGGGAGACTGAGCTATATCTCTTTGTACCAGGGAGACTGAGCTATATCTCTTTGTACCAGGGAGAGGGAGACTGAGCTATATCTCTTTGTACCATTAGGAGAGAGACTGAGCTATATCTCTTTGTACCATTAGCAGAGAGACTGAGCTATATCTTAGTGCCCTGAGGGAGAAACTGAGCTATAACTCTGAGTCTCAAGGAAAAGGAGACTAGGCTATATTTGTACCAAGGAGAAGGAGACTAGTCTATATTTGTACCAAGGAGAAGGAGACTAGTCTATATTTGTACCAAGGAGAAGGAGACTAGGCTATATTTGTACCAAGGAGAAGGAGACTAGTCTATATTTGTACCAAGGAGAAGGAGACTAGGCTATATTTGTACCAAGGAGAAGGAGACTAGGCTATATTTGTACCAAGGAGAAGGAGACTAGGCTATATTTGTACCAAGGAGAAGGAGACTAGTCTATATTTGTACCAAGGAGAAGGAGACTAGGCTATATTTGTACCAAGGAGAAGGAGACTAGTCTATATTTGTACCAAGGAGAAGGAGACTAGGCTATATTTGTACCAAGGGGAAGGAGACTAGTCTATATTTGTACAAAGGAGAAGGAGACTAGGCTATATTTGTACCAAGGAGAAGGAGACTTGGTTATATATCTTTCTAGTAGCAAGAGTGAGACTAAACTATATTATGTACAGTTAGACTGAGATATAAGTAAGTAATTGCCAATGAGTAGGACATTAACTAATGCTAGGTGGGGAGGGGTACCTGAGTTATGTGTATTAGAGGGAACTGAGAGTGAACTATTTCTCACTAAATATTTTATTGCCTTTAGACATGAGGTGCCCTCCTCCAGGGAATTTTGAGAATGGTGAATACTCTCCTAGAAAGGATAAATTTGTTGTTGGAGAAAATATCACCTTTTTCTGTAATGACGGCTACACCCTGCGAGGATCAGTGGAAAGAACGTGCAGGAGGAACGCAAGGTGGAGTGGAGTGACCGCAGTGTGTGATGATCAAAGTAAGTGGTTTTGAAGCTAATACAGAGAAGCATTTATGAGGATGAATTGTAGAAAATAAAGGAGTGATAGCAATGACTAAAACTCCAATCCAACTTATACTTGGATCACATAAAATTGTGGTGTTGAAGTTAAGGAAGGAATCCTCTTTAATGGAGAAGGACTTGCCATAAAACTTAAATATATATGACTTTTTAAAATAGACTATTTATTGTCATCATGAACTCAAGTGATGGAGATGACAATTAGGTTAAAAGACCATTAAATACAGTAGAATGATGCAATTCTACTGTATTTAAAGGGACATTAAACCCACATTTTTTTCTTTCATGATTCAAATAGAGAATACAATGTTAAACAACTTTCTAATTTACTTCTATTATCTAATTTGCTTTTATGTCTTGATATTCATTCCTGAAAAGCATATCTAGATAGGCTCAGGTGCTGCTGATTGGCGGCTGCACATAGATGCCTCATGTGATTGGCTGACCCATGTGCATTGCTTTTTCTTTAACATAGGATATCTAAAGAATGAAGCAAATTAGATCATAGAAGTAAATTCAAATGTTGTTTAAATTTGTATTCTCTGTCTGAATCATGAAATACAATTTTGGGTTTAATGTCCCTTTAATGGTCTTTGAACCTAATTGTCATCTCCATCACTTGAGTTCATGATGACAATAAATAGTCTATTTTAAAAATAATTACATCATTTAAAATTAATGCAATAACACTTAGGGCTGATGTATTAACTGGTGTGCGGGCAAGCTTCTCCACCTGAGATGTTCTCTGCCTACCTTGGCTAGATGCAGGCAGCGGATCTGATCATCTGCTGGACCGTAAGAATCTTTACACACTTCATTAAGTGAGTAATGCTCACCTGTCAATCACCTTGAGCGAGGAAGTTTAAGGGGATTTCTCTTTGCCCCCTTACGCTGCTTTGTAGATGGAGCCCTCAGAAAGTGTGCATATAAAACAACTGTGATGATAATGGATGTCAATTGGAAAATCTCTTAAAATGACATTTTCTATCTAGACCACGCTATTAGACCCTCCCTCCCGAAAGCTTGCTAAAATAGTGCGGTATCGTAGGCGGCACCCACAAAGAAAGACCAGTTCATTAAGGGGTTAAACATCTTTCCAATTTACTTATATTAGCACATATGCTTCATTCACTTAGTATCCCTTATTAAAGGAGCAACAATGCACGACTGGGAGCTAGCTAAACTAATATGGTGATCCAACGACAAGGGGCATATAGGCATATTTATGTGCAGCCACCACATATACATACATTGGAAAGCTGTTTAAAGTTTTTTGATCTATCTGAATCATGAAAGACAAACATTTGTTTTCATGTCCCTTTAAGCAACAGTGAAAAGTGATCTGTCTCAATGAAATATCCAAAAGAAGGAGTTGTTGATTAAACTGTTTATACTGTCGCATAATACCAGCAACACAGGAAGCCAAAGTAGCATCACATTAACAATTAATTAAAAAAAAAATATTCCATAAAAAAAACAAAATGTATGCTTAGCTGATAAATTATTTTCTTTCCTGGCATGGAGAATCCACAATTCCATTTAATACTGTTGGGAAATTCAACTCCTGGCCACCAGGAGGAGGCAAAGACACCCCAACAAAGTTTAAGTATCCCTCCCATTTCCCACACTCCCCAGTAATTCTTTGCCTCTGTAACAAGGAGGAATCAAAGATAATGCTTTGAAGAAAAATGAATCTTTAATGGGTAGTTCCCTTCAAGATAAAATATTTATTGTATAACCAATTAGCACATCTAGGCAAGAATCAGCACTTAGCTCTGCTTTTTAAAGATAATTTCCAAAAATCAATATTAATTTAAAGGGATATGATTCATGATTCAGATAGAGCATGCAATTCTTAACAACTTTCTAATTGACTTCTATTATCAAATTTTCCTCATTCTCTTGGTATGCTTTGTTGAAAAGCAGGGACGTTAGCTCAGGAGCGTGCATGTGTTTGGCGCACTATATGGCAGCAGTTTTGCAAGAATGGTCTCCATTTGCAAGAGCACTAGATGGCAGCACTATTTCCTGATATGTGGTGCTAATGTTATACATTAGCAAGAGCACTAGATGGCAGCACTATTTCCTGTCACGTAGTACTAATATTAAACATTAACAAGAGCACTAGAGGGCAGCACTATTTCCTGTCATGTAGTACTAATATTATACATTAACAAGAGCACTAGAGGGCAGCACTATTTCCTGTCATGTAGTACTAATGTTATACATTAGCAAGAGCACTAGAGGGCAGCACTATTTCCTGTCATGTAGTACTAATGTTATACATTAGAAAGAGCACTAGATGGCAGCACTATTTCCTGACATGTGGTGCTAATGTTATACATTAGCAAGAGCACTAGATGGCAGCACTATTTCCTGTCATGTAGTACTAATGTTATACATTAGCAAGAGCACTAGAGGGCAGTGCTATTTCCTGTCATGTAATACTAATGTTATACATTAGCAAGAGCACTAGATGGCAGCACTATTTCCTGTCATGTAGTGCTAATGTTATACATTAGCAAGAGCACTAGATGGCAGCACTATTTCCTGTCATGTACTACTAATGTTATACATTAACAAGAGCACTAGAGGGCAGCACTATTTCCTGTCATGTAGTACTAATGTTATACATTAGCAAGAGCACTAGAGGGCAGCACTATTTCCTGTCATGTAATACTAATGTTATACATTAGCAAGAGCACTAGATGGCAGCACTATTTCCTGTCATGTAGTACTAATGTTATACATTAGCAAGAGCACTAGATGGCAGCACTATTTCCTGTCATATAGTGCTAATGTTATACATTAGCAAGAGCACTAGAGGGCAGCACTATTTCCTGTCATGTAGTACTAATGTTATACATTAGCAAGAGCACTAGAGGGCAGCACTATTTCCTGTCATGTAGTACTAATGTTATACATTAGCAAGAGCACTAGATGGCAGCACTATTTCCTGTCATGTAGTACTAATGTTATACATTAGCAAGAGCACTAGAGGGCAGCGCTATTTCCTGTCATGTAATACTAATGTTATACATTAGCAAGAGCACTAGATGGCAGCACTATTTCCTGTCATGTAGTGCTAATGTTATACATTAGCAAGAGCACTAGATGGCAGCACTATTTCCTGTCATGTACTACTAATGTTATACATTAACAAGAGCACTAGAGGGCAGCACTATTTCCTGTCATGTAGTACTAATGTTATACATTAGCAAGAGCACTAGAGGGCAGCACTATTTCCTGTCATGTAATACTAATGTTATACATTAGCAAGAGCACTAGATGGCAGCACTATTTCCTGTCATGTAGTACTAATGTTATACATTAGCAAGAGCACTAGATGGCAGCACTATTTCCTGTCATATAGTGCTAATGTTATACATTAGCAAGAGCACTAGAGGGCAGCACTATTTCCTGTCATGTAGTACTAATGTTATACATTAGCAAGAGCACTAGAGGGCAGCACTATTTCCTGTCATGTAGTACTAATGTTATACATTAGCAAGAGCACTAGAGGGCAGCACTATTTCCTGTCATGTAGTACTAATGTTATACATTAGCAAGAGCACTAGAGGGCAGCGCTATTTCCTGTCATGTAATACTAATGTTATACATTAGCAAGAGCACTAGATGGCAGCACTATTTCCTGTCATGTAGTGCTAATGTTATACATTAGCAAGAGCACTAGATGGCAGCACTATTTCCTGTCATGTACTACTAATGTTATACATTAACAAGAGCACTAGAGGGCAGCACTATTTCCTGTCATGTAGTACTAATGTTATACATTAGCAAGAGCACTAGAGGGCAGCACTATTTCCTGTCATGTAATACTAATGTTATACATTAGCAAGAGCACTAGATGGCAGCACTATTTCCTGTCATGTAGTACTAATGTTATACATTAGCAAGAGCACTAGATGGCAGCACTATTTCCTGTCATATAGTGCTAATGTTATACATTAGCAAGAGCACTAGAGGGCAGCACTATTTCCTGTCATGTAGTACTAATGTTATACATTAGCAAGAGCACTAGAGGGCAGCACTATTTCCTGTCATGTAGTACTAATGTTATACATTAGCAAGAGCACTAGATGGCAGCATTATTTCCTGACATGTGGTGCTAATGTTATACATTAGCAAGAGCACTAGATGGCAGCACTACTTCCTGTCATGTAGTACTAATGTTATACATTAGCAAGAGCACTAGATGGCAGCACTATTTCCTGTCATGTAGTACTAATGTTATACATTAGCAAGAACACTAGATGGCAGCACTATTTCCTGTCATATAGTGCTAATGTTATCTATTCGCAAGAGCACTACAGGGCAGCACTATTTCCTGTCATGTAGTACTAATGTTATACATTAGCAAGAGCACTAGATGGCAGCACTATTTCCTGTCATGTAGTGCTAATGTTATACATTAGCAAGATAACTAGATGGCAGCACTATTTCCTGTCATGTAGTACTAATGTTATACATTAGCAAGAGCACTAGATGGCAGCACTATTTCCTGTCATGTAGTACTAATGTTATACATTAGCAAGAGCACTAGATGGCAGCACTATTTCCTGTCATGTAGCACTAATGTTATACATAAGCAAGAGAACTAGAGGGCAGCACTATTTCCAGTCATGTAGTACTAATGTTATACATTAGCAAGAACACTAGATGGCAGCACTATTTCCTGTCATGTAGTACTAATGTTATACATTAGCAAGAGCACTAGAGGGCAGCACTATTTCCTGTCATGTAGAGCTAATGTTATACATTAGCAAGAGCACTAAATGGCAGCACTATTTCCTGTCATGTAGTGCTAATGTTATACATTAACAAGAGCACTAGAGGGCAGCACTATTTCCTGTCATGTAGTACTAATGTTATACATTAGCAAGAGCACTAGATGGCAGCACTATTTCCTGTCATGTAGTACTAATGTTATACATTAACAAGAGCACTAGAGGGCAGCACTATTTCCTGTCATGTAGTACTAATGTTATACATTAGCAAGAGCACTAGAGGGCAGCACTATTTCCTGTCATGTAGAGCTAATGTTATACATTAGCAAGAACACTAGATAGCAGCACTATTTCCTGTCATGTAGTACTAATGTTATACATTAGCAAGAACACTAGATGGCAGCACTATTTCCTGTAATGTAGTGCTAATGTTATAAAATAGCAAGAGCACTAGATGGCAGCACTATGTCCTGTCATGTAGTACTAATGTTATACATTAGCAAGAGCACTAGAGGGCAGCACTATTTCCTGTCATGTAGTACTAATGTTATACATTAGCAAGAGCACTAGAGGGCAGCACTATTTCCTGTCATGTAGAGCTAATGTTATACATTAGCAAGAGCACTAGATGGCAGCACTATTTCCTGTCATGTAGTACTAATGTTATACATTAGCAAGAGCACTAGAGGGCGGCACTATTTCCTGTCATGTAGTACTAATGTTATACATTAGCAAGAGCACTAGATGGCAGCACTATTTCTTGTCATGTAGTACTAATGTTATATACTAGTAAGAGCACTAGATGGCAGCACTATTTCTTGTCATGTAGTACTAATGTTATACATTAGCAGGAGCACTAGATGGCAGCACTATTTCCTGTCATGTAGTACTAATGTTATACAATAGCAAGAGCACTAGAAGGCAGCACTATTTCCTGTCATGTAGTACTAATGTTATACATTAGCAAGTGCACTAGATGGCAGCACTATTTCCTGTCATGTAGTACTAATGTTATACATTAGCAAGAACACTAGATGGCAGCAGTATTTCCTGTCATATAGTACTAATGTTATACATTAGCAAGATCACTAGATGGCAGCACTATTTCCTGTCATGTAGTACTAATGTTGTACATTAGCAAGAGCACTAGATGGCAGCACTATTTCCTGTCATGTAGTACTAATGTTATACATTAGCAAGAGCACTAGATGGCAGCACTATTTCCTGTCATGTAGTACTAATGTTGTACATTAGCAAGAGCACTAGAGGGCAGCACTATTTCCTGTCATGTAGTACTAATGTTATCCATTAGCAAGATCACTAGAGGGCAGCACTATTTCCTGTCATGTAGTACTAATCTTATACAATAGCAAGAGCACTAGATGGCAGCACTATTTCCTGTCATGTAGTACTAATGTTATACGTTAGCAAGAGCACTAGATGGCAGCACTATTTCCTGTCATGTAGTACTAATGTTATACATTAGCAAGAGCACTAGATGGCAGCACTATTTCCTGTCACGTAGTACTAATGTTATACATTAGCAAGAGCACTAGAGGGCAGCACTATTTCCTGTCATGTAGTACTAATGTTATACATTAGCAAGAGCACTACATAGCAGCACTATTTCCTCTCATGTAGTACTAATGTTATCCATTAGCAAGATCACTAGAGGGCAGCACTATTTCCTGTCATGTAGTACTAATCTTATACAATAGCAAGAGCACTAGATGGCAGCACTATTTCCTGTCACGTAGTACTAATGTTATACATTAGCAAGAGCACTAGATGGCAGCACTATTTCCTGTCATGTAGTACTAATGTTATACATTAGCAAGAGCACTAGATGGCAGCACTATTTCCTGTCACGTAGTACTAATATTATACATTAGCAAGATCACTAGAGGGCAGCACTATTTCCTGTCATGTAGTTCTAATCTTATACAATAGCAAGAGCACTAGATGGCAGCACTATTTCTTGTCATGTAGTGCTAATGTTATACAATAGCAAGAGCACTAGATGGCAGCACTATTTCCTGTCACGTAGTACTAATGTTATACATTAGCAAGAGCACTAGATGGCAGCACTATTTCCTGTCATGTAGTACTAATGTTATACATTAACAAGAGCACTAGATGGCAGCACTATTTCCTGTCACGTAGTACTAATGTTATACATTAGCAAGAGCACTAGATGGCAGCACTATTTCCTGTCATGTAGTACTAATGTTATACATTAACAAGAGCACTAGATGGCAGCACTATTTCCTGTCACGTAGTACTAATGTTATACATTAGCAAGAGCACTAGATGGCAGCACTATTTCCTGTCATGTAGTACTAATGTTATACATTAGCAAGAACACTAGATGGCAGCACTATTTCCTGTCATATAGTGCTAATGTTATCTATTCGCAAGAGCACTACAGGGCAGCACTATTTCCTGTCATGTAGTACTAATGTTATACATTAGCAAGAGCACTAGATGGCAGCACTATTTCCTGTCATGTAGTGCTAATGTTATACATTAGCAAGATAACTAGATGGCAGCACTATTTCCTGTCATGTAGTACTAATGTTATACATTAGCAAGAGCACTAGATGGCAGCACTATTTCCTGTCATGTAGTACTAATGTTATACATTAGCAAGAGCACTAGATGGCAGCACTATTTCCTGTCATGTAGCACTAATGTTATACATAAGCAAGAGAACTAGAGGGCAGCACTATTTCCAGTCATGTAGTACTAATGTTATACATTAGCAAGAACACTAGATGGCAGCACTATTTCCTGTCATGTAGTACTAATGTTATACATTAGCAAGAGCACTAGAGGGCAGCACTATTTCCTGTCATGTAGAGCTAATGTTATACATTAGCAAAAGCACTAAATGGCAGCACTATTTCCTGTCATGTAGTGCTAATGTTATACATTAACAAGAGCACTAGAGGGCAGCACTATTTCCTGTCATGTAGTACTAATGTTATACATTAGCAAGAGCACTAGATGGCAGCACTATTTCCTGTCATGTAGTACTAATGTTATACATTAACAAGAGCACTAGAGGGCAGCACTATTTCCTGTCATGTAGTACTAATGTTATACATTAGCAAGAGCACTAGAGGGCAGCACTATTTCCTGTCATGTAGAGCTAATGTTATACATTAGCAAGAACACTAGATGGCAGCACTATTTCCTGTCATGTAGTACTAATGTTATACATTAGCAAGAACACTAGATGGCAGCACTATTTCCTGTAATGTAGTGCTAATGTTATAAAATAGCAAGAGCACTAGATGGCAGCACTATGTCCTGTCATGTAGTACTAATGTTATACATTAGCAAGAGCACTAGAGGGCAGCACTATTTCCTGTCATGTAGTACTAATGTTATACATTAGCAAGAGCACTAGAGGGCAGCACTATTTCCTGTCATGTAGAGCTAATGTTATACATTAGCAAGAGCACTAGATGGCAGCACTATTTCCTGTCATGTAGTACTAATGTTATACATTAGCAAGAGCACTAGAGGGCGGCACTATTTCCTGTCATGTAGTACTAATGTTATACATTAGCAAGAGCACTAGATGGCAGCACTATTTCTTGTCATGTAGTACTAATGTTATATACTAGTAAGAGCACTAGATGGCAGCACTATTTCTTGTCATGTAGTACTAATGTTATACATTAGCAGGAGCACTAGATGGCAGCACTATTTCCTGTCATGTAGTACTAATGTTATACAATAGCAAGAGCACTAGAAGGCAGCACTATTTCCTGTCATGTAGTACTAATGTTATACATTAGCAAGTGCACTAGATGGCAGCACTATTTCCTGTCATGTAGTACTAATGTTATACATTAGCAAGAACACTAGATGGCAGCAGTATTTCCTGTCATATAGTACTAATGTTATACATTAGCAAGATCACTAGATGGCAGCACTATTTCCTGCCATGTAGTACTAATGTTGTACATTAGCAAGAGCACTAGATGGCAGCACTATTTCCTGTCATGTAGTACTAATGTTATACATTAGCAAGAGCACTAGATGGCAGCACTATTTCCTGTCATGTAGTACTAATGTTGTACATTAGCAAGAGCACTAGAGGGCAGCACTATTTCCTGTCATGTAGTACTAATGTTATCCATTAGCAAGATCACTAGAGGGCAGCACTATTTCCTGTCATGTAGTACTAATCTTATACAATAGCAAGAGCACTAGATGGCAGCACTATTTCCTGTCATGTAGTACTAATGTTATACATTAGCAAGAGCACTAGATGGCAGCACTATTTCCTGTCATGTAGTACTAATGTTATACATTAGCAAGAGCACTAGATGGCAGCACTATTTCCTGTCACTTAGTACTAATGTTATACATTAGCAAGAGCACTAGAGGGCAGCACTATTTCCTGTCATGTAGTACTAATGTTATACATTAGCAAGAGCACTACATAGCAGCACTATTTCCTCTCATGTAGTACTAATGTTATCCATTAGCAAGATCACTAGAGGGCAGCACTATTTCCTGTCATGTAGTACTAATCTTATACAATAGCAAGAGCACTAGATGGCAGCACTATTTCCTGTCACGTAGTACTAATGTTATACATTAGCAAGAGCACTAGATGGCAGCACTATTTCCTGTCATGTAGTACTAATGTTATACATTAGCAAGAGCACTAGATGGCAGCACTATTTCCTGTCATGTAGTACTAATGTTATACATTAGCAAGATCACTAGAGGGCAGCACTATTTCCTGTCATGTAGTACTAATCTTATACAATAGCAAGAGCACTAGATGGCAGCACTATTTCTTGTCATGTAGTGCTAATGTTATACAATAGCAAGAGCACTAGATGGCAGCACTATTTCCTGTCACGTAGTACTAATGTTATACATTAGCAAGAGCACTAGATGGCAGCACTATTTCCTGTCATGTAGTACTAATGTTATACATTAACAAGAGCACTAGATGGCAGCACTATTTCCTGTCACGTAGTACTAATGTTATACATTAGCAAGAGCACTGGATGGCAGCACTATTTCCTGTCATGTAGTACTAATGTTATACATTAACAAGAGCACTAGATGGCAGCACTATTTCCTGTCACGTAGTGATCCAGATGCCTACCTAGGAATCTCTTTAGCAAAGAATAACTTGGGAACAAAGCAAATTGATAATACAAGTCAATTGGAAACTTTAAAATTATATGCTCTGTCTGAATCACAAAATAATTTTTTTGTAAAATTGCTACCATATTGTGCACCAGACAAGTTCACGCTCCTAAGCATACATCACTGCTTTCCAACAAAGGATACCAAGAGAAAAAATAAAAATTGATACTAGATTTCAATTAGAAAATTGTTTAAAGTTCAATGCTCTATCTGAATCATGAAAGAAAAATGTTTTTTTTACCCCTTGTTGTTCTGGAATGAATGCTTTATATGTTTCCCTTGATGAGCATTATTAAAGGGACAGTCTAGTCAAAATTAAACCTTCATAATTCAGACAGAGAATGCAATTTTAAACAACGTTCCATTTACTTGTATCATCAAATTTGCTTTGTTCTCTTGGTATTCTTTGTTTAAACTTAGGTAGGTTCATACGCTAATTTCTAAGCCTTTGAAGGCCGCCTCTTATCGCTGTGCATTTTATTAGCTTTTCACGGGTAGACAGCATTAGTTCATGTGTATAGATAACATTGAGCTCATGCACGTGAATTTACCAAGGAGTGAGCACTGATTGGCTAAAATGTATGTCTGTCAAAAGAACTGAAATAAGGGGGCAGTCTGCAGAGTCTTAGATACAAGGTAATCACAGAGGTAAAAAGTATATTTATATAACTGTATTGGTTATGCAAAACTGAGGAATGAGTAATAAAGAGATTAGCTATCTTTTTAAAGAATAACAAAACTGGAGTAGACTGTCCCTTTAACATTTACTTTTTTATACCATTTACTATTCACTATATACATGGGAACAGATGTCATATAGGGAAACTCACTATTTGTATGCCATTTTATCTCTAAGCTGGTTCCTGTCCTGACCCTGGAGTACCTATGGGGGCTATAAAAACTGGGATTCGATACAACACTGATGAAAAGGTGAGATATGAATGTTCACAGGGGATGACACTGATGGGAACACAAGAAAGGAAGTGCCAAGAGGTTGGACGGTGGAGTGGAACTGAAGTCAGCTGTCACTGTAAGTACTAGTCTCAGGAGCTGACAATCTAATTTCTACTAAATACTATTTTATATGTTAAAATTTTTCTTCCACCTTTTTTTTTTAGATCCATATTCCTTTGATCTTCCAGAGGATGTTGAAGAACAATTTAAAAGTTCAATTGCTGGGATTCTAAACACAGAACAAAAGCGCCAAAGTACTGGTTATAAATCTCATTTATACACATACGGCGTCTCTGTCATACAAAAGGCTATCTCTTATCACACATCACTATTCCTAACATATCTGGTATCATGTTATCTTAGTCATGGCTGTTTTTCATACAGAAAATATATTATGAACATTGTTAATTCCTCCCCCCCCCTTTCATAGCAATCACCTTGTAGGGCTCGATTTATCAAGTCTTCTCCCTCAAGCAGCGGTCGTCATACGACCGGGGAGATTGACAGCTCCTGCCCGTGCATGATGGGCTGTGCACGGGCAGGAGGCGGGATTGCACGCAAGGGCAAAATATAGTGCTCATGTCCAATGCTGAATTCCATCAGCGGATTGCTGCCCGCCAGAGGTGAGCTGGGGTAGACAGGGACGCATATGTACCCCCCTGTCTGCCCTTGCTTGATACATCTAGACCATAATATGGATTTGTGACTAATGTTCCCTCTAAGTCCAGTTTTGTGAGCGTTCCAGCAGTTAAACAGTTAATAAGGGAACAACACCTTGCAGTCTGCATTGTATAGTATTTGCTAATTGCTCTAATTAACTGTTTCACTACTGGGCTGCTCACAAAACTGGCGTTAGAGGGAACACTGTTGTGACCATAAATACATTGTGACCTTGCTGTTGCATTTGCACTGCTCGCAATAACCATTGCTCTACACTTGTAATTTAGGTAAGAACTATAATGTCAATGGCAAAAATAAATTAAACCATGCAGTTTTTGCACTAGAATTTCACTTTAAACGGACATCAAACTGAAATTATTTCTTCAATGATTTCGATAGAGCATGTCATTTTAAACAACTTTCCAATTAAATGTTGTTATTATTTAATTTGCTTAATTTTCTTGGTATCCTTTGCTGAAGAAGCAGCAAAGCACTACAGGGAGCTATTTAACACATTGGCCTCTATTTACCAATGTCTGTCGGACCTGATCCGACAGTGCGGATCAGGTCCGCCAGACCTCGCTGAATACGGAGAGCAATACGCTCGCCGTATTCAGCATTGCACCGGCAACTCACAAGAGCTGCTGGTGCAACGCCGCCCCCTGCAGACTCACGGCCAATGGGCCGCCAGCATGGAGGTGTCAATCAACACGATCGTACTTGATCAGGTTGAATCCCAGCGATGTCAGAGCAGGAGGACAGGTTATGGAGCAGCGGTCTTTGTGACCGCTGCTTCATAACTGCTGTTTCTGGCGAGCCTGCAGGCTCGCCAGAAACACGGGGCATCAAGCTCCATTCAGAGCTTGATAGATAGGCCCCATTGGGTGAACCAATAACATGGGTCATATTTGTGCAGCCACCAATTAGCAGCTCCTGAGCCTACTTAGGTATCCTTTTCAACAAAGGATACCAAGAGAAGAAAACAAATTAGACAATAGAAGTAAATTGCAAAGTTGTTTTAAAGTCAAATCACTTAGTAAACCCTGACAGCACGGGATACACACGTGTAAAAATTATCATCAGTCGAGAATACATTATAGTAACAATATATGTACACATTGGGGAGGTATTTGTCATCTTTATTGCTATATGGTTATCTGTTGGATGATTTTATTTTATGTAGTAACCCGAGCTGCTCAAGGTGTTCCATCAAAAGAGCTAACTTTAGTGCGTTCCATTAACTGTTCTAACTTCTGATGGGCTCTGTGACGTAGGTAGTGGAATGCTATGACTAAGAGCTGCGTCTGCGCAGTGTGTGTTTTTAATCAGACAGCTGACGGAACGTCACTTCTGTTCGCTAGTCTGATGGAGTCGCTGATCTGACAGCATGCCTAGAAACAAATAAGCTGCTGTGAAGTGAGTTGAAATACAATGCCTGTGTTTCTGGACCTCGATCCGATATAAATCGTCGCCCGCAAAAGCCGGCGACACCAAATTTTGCGTGGGTTTGGTATCACATATACGGCGTAACATAGAAGTTACGCTCGTATATTTCTGCCTTCGGACGTAGTTTTTTGGCCCATAGACAGGTATACTAAACCAGCGCAGTTTGGTATCCAGTATACAGCGTAAGGACTTACGTGGCGAAAATGGAGAAATCTTACTCCATTTTCACCTCGCCACAAATTGCAGGCGTAGTAAGCCTTACGCTGTGCATTGGAGCCCCGTAACTCCCTAAACTAGCTGCAAAATTAAACCTAACACCTAACGCATGCGCAATGTCTATCTACCTGTCAACCGCAAACTGCTAAATAAAACACCTAACACCTAACGCATGCGCAATGTCTATCTACCTGTCAACTGCGAACTGCTAAATAAAACACCTAACACATGCGAAATGTCTATCTACCTGTCAACCGCGATCCCCCGCCACAATCCCTAATAAAGTGTTTAACCCCTAAACCCCCGCTCCCGGACCCCGCCGCCAGCTACATTATCTATATCACCCCCTAATCTGAGCCCCCTACACCACCGCTAGATACATTAAATGTTTTACCCCCTAATGTGAGCCCCCTACCCCGCCGCCACCTACATTAACTATGTTACCCCCTAATATGATCCCCCTACACCCCCGCCACCTATTTAAACTATATTAACCCCTAATGTGAGCCCCCTAGACCGCCACCACCTATATTAAATTATTAACCCCTAATCTAATCCCCCTATACCGCCGCAACCTATATTAAATTATTAACCCCTAATCTAATCCCCCTATACCGCCGCCACCTATATTAACTATATTAACCCTAATTATATTAGGGTTAATATAGTTAATATAGTTATATTATATATATTAACTATATTAACTCTATCTAACTCTAACACCCCTAACTTAATTATTATTAAAATAAATCTAAATAATATTAATAATATTAACTAAATTATTCCTATTTAAAACTAAATACTTACTTATAAAATAAACCCTAACATAGCTACAATATAATTAATAATTACATTGTAGCTATTTTAGGATTTATTTTTATTTTACAGGTAACTTGGTATTTATTTTAACTAGGTACAATAGATATTAAATAGTTAATAACTATTTAATAGCTACCTAGTTAAAATAATTACCAATTTACCTGTAAAATAAATCCTAACCTAAGTTACAAATACACCTACACTATCAAATTAAATAAACTACAAATATCTAAACTAAAATACAATTAAATAAACTAAACTAAATTACAAAAAACCCCCCCACTAAATTACGAAAAATAAAAAAAGATTACAAGAATATTAAGCTAATTACACCTGTTCTAAGCCCCCTAATAAAATAACAAAGCCCCCCAAAATAAAAAAATTTCCCTACCCTAATCTAAATTACAAAAGTTAACAGCTCTTTTACCAGCCCTTAAAAGGGCTTTTTGCGGGGCATGCCCCAAAGTAATCAGCTCTTTTGCCTGTAAAAAAAAACAGAATACCACCCCCCAACATTACAACCCACCACCCACATACCCCTACTCTAAACCCACCCAAACCCCCCTTAAAAAAACCTAACACTAAGCCCCAGAAGATCTCCCTACCTTGAGTTGTCTTCACCCAGCCGGGCCGAATTCTTCATCCAATCCGGGCGATGTCTCTCTTCATCCAAGCGGCAAAGAAGTCTTCCATCCGGGCGATGTCTCCATCCAAGCGGCAAAGAAGAAGTCTTCCATCCCGGCGATGTCTTCATCCAAGCGGCAAAGAAGAGGTCCTCCATCAGGGCGAAGTTTTCCTCCAAGCGGCATCTTCAATCTTCTTTCTTCCGACCTCCGACACGGAACATCCAGCTGGCCCGGCGACTGAACGACGAATGAAGTTTCCTTTAAATGACGTCATCCAAGATGGCGTCCCTCGAATTCCGATTGGCTGATAGGATTCTATCAGCCAATTGGAATTAAGGTAAGAAAATCTGATTGGCTGATTCAATCAGCCAATCAGATACAAGTTCAATCCGATTGGCTGATCCAATCAGCCAATCAGATTGAGCTTGCATTCTATTGGCTGTTCCGATCAGGGGGATTAGATTAGGGGTAATACATTTATTATAGGTGGCGGCGGTGTAGGGGGATTTAGATTAGAGGCAAAAGAGCTGATTACTTTGTGACAATGCCCCGCAAAAAGCCCTTTTAAGGGCTGGTAAAAGAGCTGATTACTTTGGGGCAATGCCCCCAAAAAGCCCTTTTAAGGGCTGGCAATAGAGCTGTTACTTTGGGGCAATGCCACGCAAAAGGCCCTTTTAAGGGCTGGTAATAGAGCTGATTACTTTAGGGGAATTAGATTAGGGGTTAATGTATTTAATATAGCTTGCGGCGGTGTAGGGGGATTAAATTAGGGGTTAATACATTTAATATTAATGGCAGCGGTGTAGGGGGATTAGATTAGGGGTTAATACATTTAATATAGGTGGCGGCGGTGTAGGGGGATTAGATTAGGGGTTAATACATTTAATATAGGTGGCGGCGGTGTAGGGGGATCACATTAGGGGGTAATATATTTAATGTAGGTGGCGGCGGGGTCCGGGTGCGGCGGTTTAGGGGTTAATAACTTTATTAGGTGGCGGCGGGGTCCGGAAGCGGCGGTTTAGGGGTTAATTTTTTATTGTTAGGAGTGAGAGGGGGGATTGTGGATAGAGGGGTATACGTGTTGGACTAAGTTTGGGAGGCGTGTTAGACAGTACGGGAGATTTAATACTTTAGTCAGTTTTTGTAGGCGCCGGCAGTTTCTAAAGTGCCGTAAGTCACTGGCGACTCCAGAAATTTGTACTTACACAGATTTCTGGACATCGCTAGTTTATCTGACTTACGGCACTTTAGCAATTGCCGGCAGGGTATATTGGATAGCTCGAGTTGCGAGCTGAAACTACGGGCGGCGGGGGTTCCCTCGCTTGCGCCGCAAACTACGACGTACAGGGAGTGCAGAATTATTAGGCAAGTTGTATTTTTGAGGATTCATTTTATTATTGAACAACAACCATGTTCTCAATGAACCCAAAAAACTCATTAATATCAAAGCTGAATAGTTTTGGAAGTAGTTTTTAGTTTGTTTTTAGTTATAGCTATTTTAGGGGGATATCTGTGTGTGCAGGTGACTATTACTGTGCATAATTATTAGGCAACTTAACAAAAAACAAATATATACCCATTTCAATTATTTATTTTTACCAGGGAAACCAATATAACATCTCAACATTCACAAATATACATTTCTGACATTCAAAAACAAAACAAAAACAAATCAGTGACCAATATAGCCACCTTTCTTTGCAAGGACACTCAAAAGCCTGCCATCCATGGATTCTGTCAATGTTTTGATCTGTTCACCATCAACATTGCGTGCAGCAGCAACCACAGCCTCCCAGACACTGTTCAGAGAGGTGTACTGTTTTCCCTCCTTGTAAATCTCACATTTGATGATGGACCACAGGTTCTCAATGGGGTTCAGATCAGGTGAACAAGGAAGCCATGTCATTAGATTTTCTTCTTTTATACCCTTTCTTGCCAGCCACGCTGTGGAGTACTTGGACGCGTCTGATGGAGCATTGTCCTGCATGAAAATCATGTTTTTCTTGAAGGATGCAGACTTCTTCCTGTACCACTGCTTGAAGAAGGTGTCTTCCAGAAACTGGCAGTAGGACTGGGAGTTGAGCTTGACTCCATCCTCAACCCGAAAAGGCCCCACAAGCTCATCTTTGATGATACCAGCCCAAACCAGTACTCCACCTCCACCTTGCTGGCGTCTGAGTCGGACTGGAGCTCTCTGCCCTTTACCAATCCAGCCACGGGCCCATCCATCTGGCCCATCAAGACTCACTCTCATTTCATCAGTCCATAAAACCTTAGAAAAATCAGTCTTGAGATATTTCTTGGCCCAGTCTTGACGTTTCAGCTTGTGTGTCTTGTTCAGTGGTGGTCGTCTTTCAGCCTTTCTTACCTTGGCCATGTCTCTGAGTATTGCACACCTTGTGCTTTTGGGCACTCCAGTGATGTTGCAGCTCTGAAATATGGCCAAACTGGTGGCAAGTGGCATCTTGGCAGCTGCACGCTTGACTTTTCTCAGTTCATGGGCAGTTATTTTGTGCCTTGGTTTTTCCACACGCTTCTTGCGACCCTGTTGACTATTTTGAATGAAACGCTTGATTGTTCGATGATCACGCTTCAGAAGCTTTGCAATTTTAAGAGTGCTGCATCCCTCTGCAAGATATCTCACTATTTTTTACTTTTCTGAGCCTGTCAAGTCCTTCTTTTGACCCATTTTGCCAAAGGAAAGGAAGTTGCCAAATAATTATGCACACCTGCTATAGGGTGTTGATGTCATTAGACCACACCCCTTCTCATTACAGAGATGCACATCACCTAATATGCTTAATTGGTAGTAGGCTTTCGAGCCTATACAGCTTGGAGTAAGACAACATGCATAAAGAGGATGATGTGGTCAAAATACTCATTTGCCCTGTATATCGGATCGCGCCCCTGATGCTAAACACTGATGGGGGGTGGATCAGACTACTCCAGACACCATGGCGTTGTAAGTAATTTTGCTTATTTTTGAAAATTATTTTAAAATACTTGCCAGCAATTTTTAAACAATTTTTTTTATGAAAACTATTTTTACCTAATTAGCCCTTTTAGGATATGCACAGATCTCAACCTGTTTTATGTCTCTTTAAACCAGTAGATCCTGGCTTTGGATTCTGTGAGGCTGTTGATGATGCTTTGTTTGTTTAGTTTTGTTGTGTTAAAGAGACAGTCAACACCAAAATTGTTATTGTGTGAGATTAATCCGTATAATAGTGTCACCCAAATTTATAAGTTAGTAGATGAGTAGATAACATACGTCTATATCTCAAGATTTAAAGTGATACACACACACTCAATATTATTATTTTTGATACCTTCAGCTTATTTTAGCGCACTTACTCCCACCCAAATATTAGCATTTTAACTTGAAAAGAACAAAGGATCTTTTCAAACTGTAAAGTGTTTGGTATATTTTATTTCCAGCGCTCTACTATACTACTATATATACACGTAGAGAGAGAATACCTCACAGTAGTACAAATAGGGATATCTCGTCAAACTTAATGTGACAGGTACCACGCCCCTTTATATGCAAACCACGCCCCTTTATAGGCAAATCTCCGCCCCTTTATAGGCAAATTCACGCCCCTTTATAGGCAGATTCACGCCCCTTTATAGGCAGATCCCCGCCCCTTTATATGCAGATCCCTGCCCACTCTCCTCCCAATATTTCCACCCTACCCGTCCACTATTTTCCATATTTTACGCCCCTTTTATGGCTTCTTCTAAGAGCATTTTAACATTTATTTTAATGTTAAAATAATAAACAATATAATTTTATTTTAAATAGTGTTGTGTTAATGTTTTATATATCATTTAACTGATATTTTGTAACATTTCAATGCGATTAAATAAAGCGCAGAATTTATTTTATTTTTTAAAACTTTTATTTGAGTCATAAAGCAGAAAAAAAAAAAAAAAAAAGTTTTATACAGAAAACAACATTTGATAAAATTTACAAAGTCAACCACGTTGTAGGATTAAAAAGTGATCTAGGTCTTTTCTTTGATATCAGGTAACCTTGAGGTGTAGTTAGTTCCATGGTGGGTGTTGAAGGTGATGGTAAAATATCATGTTGCGGCAATGTCTCTGGTAAATGAGTAATATCCCTAATTTCCATTTTTAGATGTTCAAAATTATCCCCTTTTTCTAGCATTACCAATAACTGACGATGGAATATTCAGTTCAGCCATAGCTTTCATAAAAGACTCCCAACCTTGCGGTGTTTTCCGCATGGTCACATTGTGACTTTGTGTAGCGCAACGTACTAAGTCTAGTATGTTTGAACCAATAATTGTTTGGTTTTTGTAAACAAACTCCCCATTATCATTCCAATAAGTTATATGTTTGGATTGTGCCATTTTAGAAAGAAGTAATTCAGCATTTTTCTTAAACCTGTCATGCACATTGTTAACAACTTCATGAAATATTCTATCACCCTTTTCAATAGATACACTACTTGTGTTATTATCAGTGTGAATAGGATCTCCTGGGGGCATTAAAAGTCTTAAAGTAGTGTTGTCTCTAGAATTTTGTTTAGCAAACACCAGATATTTTTGCAATGCAGCATTGTACTTTTTATTTTTTACATCTTCAGGTAAATTAGAATTATTTAATATATCAGCAATTTCATCTTCCAAGCGTGTTGTAACTGCGTGACGAATATCTGTATCACCCTGTTGTGTACGTTTCAAGCGGTCCACATCCTGTTTTGGTAACAGGTACATTTTTTGAGTATGCTCCATTAACGGTTAGTTAACAGACTTGTCAGTAGAGGTATAGCAAAGCCTAAAAGTGGTGCTAAAAATCCACCAGATTGATTTACCAGCTTCTTCTTTTTGCTAATCGATATTGTCCTATTACTAAGACTTTTTATAATTTTGCTCCACTTTTTAAGACGTCCTTTCTGCTTTGCTGTCAAGGGCAATGTACCTTTTAAAATGTTCAGTGCTATTTCACATATAGCAGATATTAAGTCTGTAGAAGCACCACGTAAAATAGTCTTTCTCTGTGTTGGTGAGGCATGACTTAACGTTTTTAAAGCTTCCCAATTGCGGAATAGCCTGCTAGACATGTTTACACGCTCCTAATGTTTTAAGTTGAATGATGGATAAACCAAAAAACTTTACTTTTTAGAGGGCGACTTTTTAAAAATATATGCAACAGGTGTATCTGGTGGGAAGAGACATGTCCTTAACCTGAACTCATCAGGTATGGTGGCTCTTAAATCTACTAACAAATAACCATAAGGGATATGTGTGGCATCTTCAAAAGCTTCTAAAAAGTAATTAGATTTCCCAGGGTACATCTGTCGTGCTAAAGTAGTGATTTGTAACTTATCTCTTGGGTTTTTGAAAAGTACCATATATTTTGTGTTTAAAGTGATAGTTCTGGCTTTTTTATCCTGACAAAAAACATTTTGTACACGATACATGATACTCAGATTCCTGTGGTGTACATATTTTGTAAATGCCTTCTCAATTTCAGAACTGTCACTGGCAGCTTCCATCAAATCATCAACAATTGTTAAATTAATTTTATCAGGTGGAAATAAATCATCATCGACAAATGTATTTGGAAGACCTTCTATAAATTTAATATATGGAAAAGTATATAATAATTCATCATACAATTTTTGCCAGCATGCATAAAACCACACAATATTATCAGGTTTGTGGGACAGAAGTGTGTCAGAATGTTGTAAAATACAGCATATGCCAGACTTGAATTGTACAGAGTACTGGACAGTCTGCAAGAGAGGTGCCTCTATCATGACACAGATTCTGTAATATTTGTGAGCAAGGACGGTGACTGGAATCCACCTCTGGGTGATTATCTAGGGGAGTTAACTAGTGAACTACTGACCGGAGAACACATCACAGAGTTTGTTTCTGCAGGTCCCAAGACGTATGGGTATAAACTGAGCAATGGAAAAACAAATCTTAAAGTAAAGGGGATAACCTTGAACACTGCTAACACAGATATAATCAATTTTGAAAGCTTAAAAGACTTGGTGTTGGACTACCCTTTAAATTGTAACATAGACAATCAAAAAAGACTTGTGGTAGAGCAACAGTGTATTACCAGAAACAAACGCTACTGGCAGATTGAGACACGTCCATTAAGGAAAACACAAAAGTGTGTTTATACAAAAAGAAAGTTATCACACGATTTTACGACACTACCATTTGGTTACTAATATAACACTAACAATGGACACGCGTTTGCAACACCCTTTTTCTTGTATTTTAGCAGGTCCTTCAAATTCAGGCAAAAGCTATTTTGTAAAACAAATTTTACAACATTCTGACACACTTCTGTACCACAAACCTGATAATATTGTGTGGTTTTATGCATGCTGGCAAAAATTGTATGATGAATTATTATATACTTTTCCATATATTAAATTTATAGAAGGTCTTCCAAACACATTTGTCGATGATGATTTATTTCCACCTGATAAAATGAATTTAACAATTGTTGATGATTTGATGGAAGCTGCCAGTGACAGTTCTGAAATTGAGAAGGCATTTACAAAATATGTACACCACAGGAATCTGAGTATCATGTATCGTGTACAAAATGTTTTTTGTCAGGGTAAAAAAAAACAGAACTATCACTTTAAACACAAAATATATGGTACTTTTTAAAAACCCAAGAGATAAGTTACAAATTACTACTTTAGCACGACAGATGTACCCTGGCAAATCTAATTACTTTTTAGAAGCTTTTGAAGATGCCACACATATCCCTTATGGTTATTTGTTAGTAGATTTAAGAGCCACCACACCTGATGAGTTCAGGTTAAGGACATGTCTCTTCCCACCAGATACACCTGTTGCATATATTTTTAAAAAGTCGCCCTCTAAAAAGTAAAGTTTTTTGGTTTATCCATCATTCAACTTAAAACATTAGGAGTGTGTAAACATGTCTAGCAGGCTATTCTGCAATTGGGAAGCTTTAAAAACGTTAAGTCATGCCTCACCAACACAGAGAAAGACTATTTTACGTGGTGCTTCTACAGACTTAATGGGGTCGATCCGATATAAAGCGTCTCCCGCAAAAGCCGGCGACGCCAATAATTGCGCGGATTTGGTATCCTATATACGGCGTAAGCTAGAAGTTACGCCCGTATATTTCTGCCGTCGCCCGCAGTTTTTTGGGACATAGGCAGGTATACCAAACCCGCACAATTTGGTATCCAATATGCAGCGTAAGGACTTACGTGGCGAGAATGGAGAAAACTTACTCCATTTTCACCTCGCCACAAAAAGCAGCCGTAAGAAGCCTTACGCTGACTATTGGAGCCCCGTAACTCCCTAAACTAGCTGCTAAAATAAACCTAACACCTAACGCATGCGCAATGTCTATCTCCCTGTCAACCGCGATCTTCTAAAATAAACCTAACACCTAACGCATGCGCAATGTCTATCTCCCTGTCAACCGCGATCCCCCCCCCCCCGAAATCCCTAATAAAGTTATTACCCCCTAAAACGCCGCTCCCGTACCCCGCCGCCAGCTATATTATATCTATAACCCCCTAAAGTGAGCCCCTAACACCGCCGCCATCTATATTACAATTATTAACCCCTAATGTAAGCCCCTTACACCGCCGCCATCTCTATTAAAATGATTAACCCCTAATTTAATCTACCTACCCCGCCGCCAGCTATGTTATCTATATTAACCCTAAGTATATTATAGTTAATATAGTTATTACATTATATATATTAACTATATTAACCCTAATTATATTAGGGTTAATATAGTTACTATAGTATTTATATTAACTATATTAACTCTATCTAACCCTAACACCCCTAACTATATTTATATTAAATTAATCTAATTAATTTATAAACTAAAATATTCCTATTTAAATCTAAATACTTACCTATAAAATAAACCCTAAGATAGCTACAATATAATTAATAATTACATTGTAGCTATGTTAGGGTTAATATTTATTTTACAGGTAAATAGTTAATTATTTTAACTAGGTATAATAGATATTAAATAGTTATTAACTATTTAATATCTATCTAGTTAAAATAATTACCCAATTACCTGTAAAATAAATCCTAACCTAAGTTACAAATACACCTACACTATCAATAAATTAAATAAACTACAAACATCTATCTAAAAATACAATTAAATTAACTAAACTAAATTACAAAAAAAAATAAAACACTAAATTACAAAAAATAAAAAAAGGATTACAAGATTTTTAAGCTAATTACACCTATTCTAAGCCCCCTAATAAAATAATAAACCCCCAAAATAACAAAACTTCCCTGCCCTATTCTAAATTAAACAAATTTCAAAGCTCTTTACCTTACCAGCCCTTAAAAGGGCCTTTTGTGGGGCATGCCCCAAAGAATTCAGCTCTTTTGCATTCAATAAATACAATCCCCCCCCCCCCCCATTACAACCCACCACCCACATACCCCTATTCTAAACCCACCCAAACCCCCCTTAAAAAATCCTAACACTACCCCCCTGGAGATCTCCCTACCTTGTCTTCACCACACCGGGCCGAACTCCTGATCCGATCCGGGCGATGTCGTCCTCCAAGCGGCAAAGAAGAAATCTTCCTCCGGCGATGTCGTCCTCCAAGCGGCAAAGAAGAATTCTTCCTCCGGCGACGTCTTCCTCCAAGCGGCAGCAAAGTCTTCATTCTTCCGGCGGCATCTTCAATCTTCTTTCTTCGCTCCGCCGCCGCGGAGCATCCATCCCGGCCGACTGCTAAACTTGGAATGAGGTACCTTTAAATGACGTCATCCAAGATGGCGTCCGCCGAATTCTGATTGGCTGATAGGATTCTATCAGCCAATCGGAATTAAGTTAAAAAAATCTGATTGGCTGATTGAATCAGCCAATCAGATTCAAGTTCAATCCGATTGGCTGATCCAATCAGCCAATCAGATTGAGCTCGCATTCTATTGGCTGTTCCGATCAGCCAATAGAATGCGAGCTCAATCTGATTGGCTGATTGGATCAGCCAATCGGATTGAACTTGAATCTGATTGGCTGATTCAATCAGCCAATCAGATTTTTTTAACTTAATTCCGATTGGCTGATAGAATCCTATCAGCCAATCGGAATTCGGCGGACGCCATCTTGGATGACGTCATTTAAAGGTACCTCATTCCAAGTTTAGCAGTCGGCCGGGATGGATGCTCCGCGGCGGCGGAGCGAAGAAAGAAGATTGAAGATGCCGCCGGAAGAATGAAGACTTTGCTGCCGCTTGGAGGAAGACGTCGCCGGAGGAAGAATTCTTCTTTGCCGCTTGGAGGACGACATCGCCGGAGGAAGATTTCTTCTTTGCCGCTTGGAGGACGACATCGCCCGGATCGGATCAGGAGTTCGGCCCGGTGTGGTGAAGACAAGGTAGGGAGATCTTCAGGGGGGTAGTGTTAGGATTTTTTAAGGGGGGTTTGGGTGGGTTTAGAATAGGGGTATGTGGGTGGTGGGTTGTAATGGGGGGGGGGGATTGTATTTATTGAATGCAAAAGAGCTGAATTCTTTGGGGCATGCCCCACAAAAGGCCCTTTTAAGGGCTGGTAAGGTAAAGAGCTTTGAAATTTGTTTAATTTAGAATAGGGCAGGGAAGTTTTGTTATTTTGGGGGTTTATTATTTTATTAGGGGGCTTAGAATAGGTGTAATTAGCTTAAAAATCTTGTAATCCTTTTTTTATTTTTTGTAATTTAGTGTTTTATTTTTTTTTGTAATTTAGTTTAGTTAATTTAATTGTATTTTTAGATAGATGTTTGTAGTT
Source organism: Bombina bombina (assembly GCF_027579735.1). NCBI lineage: Eukaryota > Metazoa > Chordata > Amphibia > Anura > Bombinatoridae > Bombina > Bombina bombina. The sequence goes on along the minus strand of NC_069505.1, from coordinate 574,228,836 downwards.
TATTACATTTATTGATAGTGTAGGTGTATTTATTTTACAGGTAATTGGGTAATTATTTTAACTAGGTAGATATTAAATAGTTAATAACTATTTAATATCTATTATACCTAGTTAAAATAATTAACTATTTACCTGTAAAATAAATATTAACCCTAACATAGCTACAATGTAATTATTAATTATATTGTAGCTATCTTAGGGTTTATTTTATAGGTAAGTATTTAGATTTAAATAGGAATATTTTAGTTTATAAATTAATTAGATTAATTTAATATAAATATAGTTAGGGGTGTTAGGGTTAGATAGAGTTAATATAGTTAATATAAATACTATATTAACTACATTAACCCTAATATAATTAGGGTTAATATAGTTAATATATATAATGTAATAACTATATTAACTATAATATACTTAGGGTTAATATAGATAACATAGCTGGCGGCGGGGTAGGTAGATTAAATTAGGGGTTAATCATTTTAATAGAGATGGCGGCGGTGTAAGGGGCTCACTTTAGGGGGTTATAGATATAATATAGCTGGCGGCGGGGTACGGGAGCGGCGGTTTAGGGGTTAATAACTTTATTAGGTTGCGGCGGGGTAAAGGAGCGGCGGTTTAGGGGTTAATAGCATTTTTATTGTTAGGCTAGTGAGGGGGGATAGCGGATAGAGGGTTAGACAGTGCGGGCTATGTTAGGGAGGCGTGTTAGACAGTGCGGGCTATGTTAGGGAGGCGTGTTAGACAGTGCGGGCTATGTTAGGGAGGCGTGTTAGACAGTGCGGGTGTTTTAGACTTTAGTCAGGTTTTATAGGCGCCGGCAGATTCTAACGTGGCGCAAGTCACTGGCGACGCCAGAAATTTGTACTTACGCAGATTTCTGGACATCGCTGGTTTGTGAGACTTACGGCACGTTAGCATCTGACGGCGACTTATATGGGATGGCTCGAGTTGCGAGCTGAAACTGCGGGCGACGCCGGTCTCCTCGCTTGCGCCGCAAACTGCGATCGATATCGGATCGCGCCCAATATCTGCTATATGTGAAATAGCACTGAACATTTTAAAAGGTAGATTGCCCTTGACAGCAAAGCAGAAAGGACGTCTTAAAAAGTGGAGCAAAATTATAAAAAGTCTTAGTAATAGGACAATATCGATTAGCAAAAAGAAGAAGCTGGTAAATCAATCTGGTGGATTTTTAGCACCACTTTTAGGCTTTGCTATACCTCTACTGACTGTCTCTTAACTAACCGTTAATGGAGCATACTCAAAAAATGTACCTGGTACCAAAACAGGATGTGGACCGCTTGAAACGTACACAACAGGGTGATACAGATATTCGTCACGCAGTTACAACACGCTTGGATGATGAAATTGCTGATATCTTAAATAATTCTAATTTACCTGAAGATGTAAAAATTAAAAAGTACAATGCTGCATTGCAAAAATATCTGGTGTTTGCTAAATAAAATTCTAGAGAGAATATTACTTTAAGACTTTTAATGCCCCCAGGAGAACCTATTCACACTGATAATAACACAAGTAGTGTATCTATTGAAAAGGGTGATAGAATATTTCATGAAGTTGTTAACAATGTGCATGACAGGTTTAAGAAAAATGCTGAATTACTTCTTTCTAAAATGGCACAATCCAAACATATAACTAATTGGAATGATAATGGGGAGTTTGTTTACAAAAACCAAACAATTATTGGTTCAAACATACTAGACTTAGTATGTTGCGCTACACAAAGTCACAATGTGACCATGCGCAAAACACCGCAAGGTTGGGAGTCTTTTATGAAAGCTATGGCTGAACTAAATATTCCATCGTCAGTTATTGGTAATGCTAGAAAAAGGGATAATTTTGAACATCTAAAAATGGAAATTAGGGATATTACTCATTTACCAGAGACATTGCCGCAACATGATATTTTACCATCACCTTCAACACCCACCATGGGACTAACTACACCTCAAGGTTACCTGACATCAAAGAAAAGACCTAAATCACTTTTTAATCCTTCAACGTGGTTGACTTTGTAAATTTTATCAAATGTTGTTTTCTGTATAAAACTTTTTTTTTTTTTTTTCTGCTTTATGACTCAAATAAAAGTTTTAAAAAAGAAAATAAATTCTGCGCTTTATTTAATCGCATTGAAATGTTACAAAATATCAGTTAAATGATACATAAAACATTAACACAACACTATTTAAAATAAATTATATTGTTTATTATTTTAACATTAAAATAAATGTTAAAATGCTCTTAAAAGAAGCCATAAAAGGGAATTATTTTAACATTAAAATAAATGTTAAAATGCTCTTAGAAGAAGCCATAAAAGGGGCGTAAAATATGGAAAATAGTGGGCGGGGATCTGCATATAAAGGGGCGGGGATCTGCCTATAAAGGGGCGTGAATCTGCCTATAAAGGGGCGTGAATTTGCCTATAAAGGGGCGGAGATTTGCCTATAAAGGGGCGTGGTTTGCATATAAAGGGGCATGGTACCTGTCACATTAAGTTTGACGAGATATCCCTATTTGTACTACTCCTCACATATGCACACAAACAGACACACACACACATGCACACACACACAGACATGCACACGTACACATGCACACACACACACACACATGCACACATACAGACAGACAGACGCACACACACGCAGACATGCACACACACATGCACGCACACATGCACGCACACATGCACACACACATATGCACACACACACAGACACACACACAAACATATGCATGCACGCACACACACAGACACACACACACACACATGCACACACACACATGC